>NW_023249188.1:201-1409 GCF_002007445.2 Ailuropoda melanoleuca | reverse complement strand
GGGTTTTAATCAGGAAAGGATGCTGTATTTTGTCAAATATTTTTTCTGCATCAATTGAGAGGATCATATGGCTCCTGAGTCTTTTCTTGTTGATATGATGCNTTTCTTGTTGATAAAATCTATCACACTGATAGATTTGCAAATGTTGAACCACCCTTGCATCCCAGGGATGAATCCCACTTGGTCATGATGGATAATCCTTTTAATGTACTGTTGGATTCTACTAGCCAGGATCTTGTTGAGTATTTTAGCGTCCATAGTCATTAGGGAAATCGGTCTGTAATTCTCCTTTTTGATGGGGTCTTTGCCTGGTTTGGGGATCAAGGTAATATTGGCCTCATAGAATGAGTTTGGTAGCTTTCCTTCTGTTTCTATTTTTTGAAACAGCTTTAGGAGAATAGGTATTATTTCTTCTTTGAATGTTTGCTAGAATTCCCCAGGAAAACCATCTGGGCCTGGAATTTTGTTATTTGGAAGGTTGTTTATCACTGACTCAATCTCTTCATAATTAATTGAACTGTTTAAGAAATCAATTTCTTCCTGTTTCAGTCTTGGTAGTTTATAGGTTTCCAGGAAGGCCTCCATCTGTTCCAGATTGCTTAATTTATTGGCATATAGCTGTTGATAAAAGTTTCTCTTTTTTTTAAAGATTTTATTTATTTCTGTGACAGAAAGACAGCCAGCGAGAGAGGGAACACAGCAGGGGAGTGGGAGAGGAAGAAGCAGGCTCCCAGTGGAGAAGCCTGACATGGGACTCGATCCTGGAACGCCGGGGTCACGCCCTGAGCAGAAGGCAGACGCTTAATGGCTGCACTACCCAGGTGCCCCGATAATAGTTTCTAATAATCCTTGCAATTTCATTGGTGTTGGTCGTGACCTCTCCTTTTTCATTCATAATTTTAATAATTTTGGTTCTTTCTCTTTTCTTTTGGATAAGTCTTGCCTGTGGTCTGTCAATTTTATTGATTCTTTCAAAGAACCAGCTTCTAGTCCTGTTGATCTGCTCTACTGTACTTCTCGTTTCTAATTTATTGATTTCTGCTCTAATCTTGGTCAGCTGCTTCCTCATGAGTGGATTAGGCCTGTCCCTCTGTTGCTGTTCCAGCTTCTTGAGGTGAGAATATAAAAATTGCGTTTTCAATTTTTCTATTCTTTTGAGTTTGGATGGCTATGTATTTCCCCCTTAGGACTGCCTTTGCAGTATCCCA
>NW_023249188.1:0-182 GCF_002007445.2 Ailuropoda melanoleuca | reverse complement strand
TGTTTTCATTCTCGTTGGTCTCCATAAATTGTTTAAATTGTTTTTTGATTTCCTGGTTTATCAAGTCATTCCTGAGCAGGATGGTTTTTAGTCTCCATGTGTTTCACTTTTTTCCAAATTTTTCTTGTGGTTGAGTTCCAATTTCAGAGCATTGTGGTCTGAGAATATGCATGGGATAATTT
>NW_023249187.1:309-613 GCF_002007445.2 Ailuropoda melanoleuca | reverse complement strand
CCGGGCCTGGAGTTTTGTTATTTGGAAGGTTGTTTATCACTGACTCAATCTCCTCATAATTAATTGGCCTAAGAAATCTATTTCTTCCTGTTTCAGTCTTGGTAGTTTATAGATTTCCAGAAAGGCCTCCATCTCTTCCAGATTGTTTAGTTTTTTGTCATATAGCTGTTGATAAAAATTTCTAATAATCCTTCCAATTTCAATGGTGTTGGTTGTGACCTCTCCTTTTCATTAATAATTTTATTAATTTCGGTCCTTTCTCTTTTCTTTTGGATGAGTCTTGCCAGTGGTCTATCAATTTTAT
>NW_023249187.1:0-179 GCF_002007445.2 Ailuropoda melanoleuca | reverse complement strand
TGTCCCTCTGTTGCTGTTCCAGCTTCTTGAGGTAAGAATATAAAAACTGCATTTTAGATTTTTCTATTCTTTTGAGTGAGGCTTGGATGGCTGTGTAATTCCCCCTTCGGACTGCCTTTGCAGTATCCCATAGGGTTTGGACCATTGTGTTTTCATTCTCGTTGGTCTCCATAAATTGT
>NW_023249186.1:415-829 GCF_002007445.2 Ailuropoda melanoleuca | reverse complement strand
GAGTTTCTTCCAGGTTTTTCCTTGTGGTTGAGTTCCAATTTCAGAGCACTGTGGTCTGAGAATATGCAGGGAATAATTTCAGTCTTTTGTTATTGGTTGAGACCTGTTTTGTGTCCCAGAGCATGATCTATTCTTGAGAATGTTCCATGGGCATTAGAATCAAATGAGTATTCTTTGGTTCTGGGGTGTAGTGTTCTATATAAATCTATGAGGTCCAACTCATTGAGTATGGCATTCAAAGCCTTTGATTCGTTGCTTCATTTTTGCCAGGGTGTTCTGTCTATTTCTGATAGTGGGGTGTTGAGGTCCCCTACTATTAATTTGTTTTTATCTATATGTCTCTTTATTCTGGTTAAGAGTTGGCTTGTGTATCTTGCTGCTCCCCTGTTGGGGGCATATATATTTATAATTGTC
>NW_023249186.1:0-213 GCF_002007445.2 Ailuropoda melanoleuca | reverse complement strand
AATGAGCCTCTTGTAGACAGCAAATGGTGGGTCATGTCTTTTTATCCAATCTGCAACCCTGTGGTGTTTTATGGGAGCATTCAAGCCATTCACATTGCATACTGAGAGATATGATTTTAATGATGCCATGTTGCCAGTAAAGTGTTTGCTTCGGTTGTGACTTTCTGCTCTGTATCACTCTTGGGGCCTTTTTACCTTTATAGAACCCCCCTT
>NW_023249185.1:0-2566 GCF_002007445.2 Ailuropoda melanoleuca | reverse complement strand
TTTAGGTCTTTAATGCATTTTGAGTTCATTTTTGTGCTTTTTGTGAGCAAGTGGTCCAGTTTCTTTTGCATCTGGTTGTCCAGTTTTCCCAATAGCATTTGTTGAAGAGATTGTCTTGTCTCTGTTGCCATATTCTTGCCTCCTTTATTGAAGATTAATTGACCCTTTGTTGTGGGTTCATTTCTGGGTTTTTGGTTCTATTCTATTGATCTATGGTTTTGTTTTTATGCCAGTACCATACCGTTTTAATTACTGCTTAGTACTATAACTTGACATCTGGAATTGTGATACCTTCAGTTCTGTTTTTCTTTTTCAAGATTGGTTCAGTTATTTGAGTTTTTTGGTGGTTCTATACAAATTTTAGGATTGTTTGTTCTAGCTCTGTGAAAAATGCTGTTGGTATTTTGATAGAGACTGCATTAAATATGTACATTACTTTGAGCAGTATAGACATTTTAACAGTATTCTTCTGATCCATGAGCGTGGGAATGTCTTATTCCTTTGCATTGTGTTGAATTTCTTTCATCAGTGTTTTGTTTTCAGAGTACTGGTCTTTCACCTCTTTGCTTAAGTTTATTCCTAGATATTTAATTGTTTTTGCTGCATTTGTAAATGAGATTGTTTTCTTAATTTCACTTTCTGCTGCTTCATTATTAGTGTATAGGAATGCAACAGATTTCTCTTCATTGATTTTGTATTCTGTGACTACTGGATTCATTTATCAGTTCTAGTAGTTTTTTGGTGGAGTCTTTTGGGTTTTCTGTATGTAGTATCATGTCATCTGCAAATAGTGAGAGTTTTACTTATTCCTGACCAATTTGGATGCCTTTTATTTCTTTATGCTGTCTAAATGCTGTGGCTAGGACTTCAGTACTGTGTTGAATAAAAGTGGTGAGAGTGGACATCCCTGTCGTGTTCCTGACCTTAGGGGAAAAGCTCTATTTTTCCCCATTGAGTATGATGTTGGTTGTGAGTTTTTCACATAGGAACTTTATTATGTTGAGGTATATTCCCTCTAGACCTACTTTGCAAGGGTTTTTTTTTTTTTTAATCATGAATGGATGTACTTTGTTAAATGCTTTTTTTTGGCATCTATTGAAATGATCATACGGTTTTTATCCTTTCTCTTATTGATGTGATGTTGATTGTTTTGTGAATATTGAATCACCCTTGTATCCTGGAAATAAATCGTACTTGAGTGTGGTGTATGATTTTTTAAATGTATTGTTGGATAGGTTTGTTAATATTTTGTTGAGGATTTTTGCTCTATATTCATGAGAGATATTGGCTTGCAGTTCTCTTTTTTATGGTATCTTTATGTGGTTTTGGTATCAGGGTGATACTGGACTCAAAGAATGAATTTAGAAGTTTTCCTTCCTCTTGTAGTTTTTGGGATAGTTTGAGAAGAACAGGTATTAAGTCTTCTTTCAACATTTGTAGAATTTGCCTGTGAAGCTGTCTGTTCCTGGACTTCTGTTTGTTGGGAGTTTTTTGATTACAGATTCAATTTCATTGCTGGTAATTGGTCTGTTCATATTTTCTGTTTCTTTCTGCTTTAGGTTTGGTAAGTTATATGTTTCTAGGAATTTATCCACTTCTAAGTTGTCCAGTTTGTTGGCATATAATTTTTCATAATATTCTGATGANCCAGAAGGGGTTCATTGTCAGATTTTTTTGTAATAATGCTGTGTAACAAATAGTGCCCCAAATCTCAGTAGCTTATAACAATATTTATTTCTCATCCATTGGAATGAAGATCCAGTGGCTCTGATGAGCTCTGCTGTGCTTGGTTGGGCTGAGGTCGAATTGGCTGAGCTTGCCTCCAAGCAAGGTTGAGTTTAGATCTGGTCTAGAAGCGTCCTTATTCTGGAGCCAGTGACTCCCCAAGGTTTACTCTTCTTAGGTGGATATGGGAATGAAAGGAACTGGTGCAACCTGTCAGGACTCTTAAACCCACAGGTTGGAACTGGCATGTGTCCCTTCTGCCCATGTTCCATTGGTCAGACCAAATCAGATGACCAAGCTCAGTGTCAGGGAAACAAGGGCAAAAATGGAGAGCAAGAGACAAATTGTAAGCAAATAATACTGTCTTGCACAGGGCCTAAATATCCCTCTTGTATTCTCTGCGGTGGCATATGGGTTGCTGTAGAGTGCAAGAGGTTGAATGTTGTAGTTAGAAAGGGAGTAGAAAGCTGTGATACTATGCAGGCAGCATTTGCTCTGCTATGGGAAGGAAGAAAGCTTTATATAAGAATCAATGAATTGAAAACTTGGCATGTAGTCCCAAAAGTTTATTTGCTTTTGTTTCCCTTGCCTCTGGAGCTGTATCTAGAAAAAGGTGTATTTCAGAGAAATTATGGCCTGTTCTCTCTTCTGGGATTTTTTAAAAAAGATTTTATTTATTTATTTGAGAAAGGGAGGAGCAGAGGGCGAGGGAGAGGGAGAGGATCTTGAGCAGACCCTCCACTGAGTGTGGAGCCTGTCGTGGGGCTTGATCTCACAACCCTGAGATCATGACCTGAGCTGAAATCAAGAGTTGGACTTAACCAATTGACTCACCCAGACG
>NW_023249184.1:847-976 GCF_002007445.2 Ailuropoda melanoleuca | reverse complement strand
ACCATATGATCCTCTCAATTGATGCAGAAAAAGTGTTTGACAAAATACAGCATCCTTTCCTGATTAAAACCATTCAGAGTGTAGGAATAGAGGGTACATTCCTCAATCTCATAAAAGCCATCTATGAAG
>NW_023249184.1:0-777 GCF_002007445.2 Ailuropoda melanoleuca | reverse complement strand
CTTTCCCTTAAGATCAGGAACACGACAAGGATGCCCACTCTCGCCACTATTATTCAACATAGTACTAGAAGTCCTTGCAACAGCTATCAGACGACAAAAAGGGATCAAATGTATCCAAATGGCAAAGAAGAAGTCAAAATGTCTCTCTTCGCAGATGACATGATACTATATATGGAAAACCAAAAAGAATCCACTCCCAATCTATTAGAATTTATAGAGCAATTCGGTAATGTAGCGGGATACAAAATCAATGCTCAGAAATCAGTTGTATTTCTATACACGAATAACGAGACTGAAGAAAGAAAAATTAGGGAATCCATCCTATTTACAATAGCACCAAAAACCATACGTTACCTTGGAATTAACTTAACCAGAGACGTAAATAACCTAATTCTAGAAACTATAAATCACTCTTGAAAGAAATTGAGGAAGACACAAAAAGATGGAAAAATATTCCATGCTCATGGATTGGAAGAATTAACATAGTTAAAATGTCCATGCTACCCAGAGCAATCTACACTTTCAATGCTATCCCGATCAAAATACCGAGGACATTTTTCAAAGAACTGGAACAAATAGTCCTTAAATTTGTATGGAACCAGAAANATTTGTATGGAACCAGAAAAGGCCCCGAATCTCCAAGGAACTGTTGAAATGGAAAAACAAAGCTGGGGGCATCACAATGCCGGATTTCGGGCTGTACTAAAAAGCTGTGATCACAAAGACAGCATGGTAGTGGCACAAAAACAGACACATCGACCAATGGAACAGAATAGA
>NW_023249183.1:0-1299 GCF_002007445.2 Ailuropoda melanoleuca | reverse complement strand
TCCACATTTCAAAAAAGATGAGAGGTGGTAAAATGCCTACTTTACAGAAGGCTTTGAAGTTTAAAAATGTTCGTTTATGACATTCTATCAGAGAATTCTAACACAATAGATGTTCTTAATATATTAAATATCCCCATATTAACAAAACTTTACCTTACTGCTATTGCAGGAATCATACACAATTTAGACAATCCCTACTAAAGAGAAACTGTTAGATATTAACCGGGACTATAGTTAAACAACCCAGTCTGTCAGTGATTCATGTGTATAATTTCTTAAAATACATATTATAACTTTACCTTAATTACCTAAACCTCATTTCTGCTTGTTTATTTAGGAACAGTACCTAAATTTTCTTTATGCATTTTCTTTGCAGATCAAATTTAGGTTTAGGCCAGAAAATTGTTAAGAGAATAGATCCCTAAAGTTCTCATCACAAGGAGAATTTTTTTTTCTTTTTTTTCTTGTATCTGTATCAGGTGTTGGTATTAACTAAACCTATGGTGATAATTATTTCAAAATATATGTAAATCAAACCATCGTGCTGTATACCTTAAACATATACAGTGATGTATGTCAGTTATTTCTCACTAAAACTGGAAAAAATTAGATTTAGGCCAACTTATGGTTCCCTGCTTTATCATTATCAATGGCCTTATTAATACATCTTTATAACTGATGAAAGAATAGTTGTTGTAGGGGTTTGGGATAAAGAGATAAAAATGATTGAGTTATAAATGTCTCATGCTCCTAAAAATACATATTGGGGGGAATCAGAATAATCCTAATAATCCTAAAGAGTAATCCTGCATCTCGTTATATTTTCCTATAAGGATGCAGCCCAACTAGACAAGTTTTCAAGAAGTTCTATTTTAGGAAACCATACTAGTTCTGACAATTAATTTGACCACAGTTTCAGTAAGGAATCTGAATGTGATGTAATCTTAACCCCATATAAGGGCACAAATATCTTTCACTGCCTGTTTATTTTGTACATGAAGCCGGTCTTCCTAAGTCCCTAGGATACATCCCCTAGTCTTTCATTTTTTCCCACCAGCTTTATTGAGTTATAATTGACAAATAAAGCAATGTGATTTTTTTGTGNAATTGACAAATAAAGCAATGTGATTTTTTTGTGTTTTTTATAATTTTTTATTATGTTAGTCACCATACAGTACATCCTTAGTTTTTGATGTGATGTTTTGATATACATATACATTGTGCAATTCTTACAACAATCAAGCTAAATAACATATCCATTACCTCACATGGTTTCCTTCCTTCTTCCCCTCCCTCCCT
>NW_023249182.1:0-524 GCF_002007445.2 Ailuropoda melanoleuca | reverse complement strand
GGAGGGTGGGAGAGCGGACGGGGTGCTCGTCACGTGGTCCTCACACGTCAGGTGACAGGCCTGTCATCATCTGAAGGTGGACACTGATGATTTAAACAGGAATACAGTAAACCNCAGGAATACCGTAAACCCTCCTTCAAGCATGAGCGAGACCCTGAACGTCAGCCGGGCCCGCAGGCTCGCGAGTGGGCACCCGGGGCTGAGCCGGTCCCTGGGCACCCCGCGCCCCTTGGCTCTGACGGGTAGAGGGAACAAATCCGGGAAACGTGCCTGCCGAGAACATTCTGCTTTTAATGAGCGCCGTCACTTCTGGGCGCGTCCAGGATCGAAAGGACTGGGCAGACGACCGTCTCTTCATCGCCTTGTTTCAACGGGCCCTCAGACAAGCTTCCTCTCGATGCTTCCCGTCCAGAACACCGCGGGCCTCAGACAGAAGAGGCCAGTCCCTCCCTGGATTCACCTTATCAGTCATCTCGACCCGAGGGCGTAAGGCTGCTCACTCCCTTTGTCTTCTGGAACGCTCT
>NW_023249181.1:0-7364 GCF_002007445.2 Ailuropoda melanoleuca | reverse complement strand
AATTTTGTTAGTTAGCGTACAGTGTAATATTGGCTTCAGGGATAGGTTTCGGTGGTTCGTCACTTAACGTACAACACCCAGTGCTCATCACAAATGCCCTTCTTAATACCCATCACCCATCTAGCTCATCCCATACACCCCTCCCTCCATCAATCCTCCATTTGTTCTCTATCGTGAAGAGTCACTGATGGCTTGTTTCCCTTTCTCCTTTGTTTTTTTTCCCCTTGCCATACGTTCATCTGTTTTCTTTCTTAAATTCCAGGAATGTTACTTACTTAACACACAATCATGGTTTCCCAATACTTTTAAGATCAACTTTTACATGGTCTAGAGGCCTTGAGTGGTTTGCCTCTACCTGCCCGAGACTCTTCACACGATACTCAGTCTTCATCCTCGAGATTCATTCATGCCCACCTCCTTTTTAGTTTCTCTGACTTGCCAAGCTCCACCACAGGGTGTTCTCATGTGCGCATCCTCCGTCATGAGTCTTCTTCCCTCCCTTGGGCCCCTTTGCCTACGTGACTCTTAATGTTTCCTCTGATCCCAGCTCCTTTGTTATTGCCCCAGGGAATATTCCCCTTGGTGTACAGTCCCCTCAGTCTCATGGTACCCTGGCCCTCCCTCTCAGCACTTTACAGTTATAATTTTGTATGTATGTAATTCTTCCATCAACAACTGTCTTCCCTCCTGGATTGTTACGTTCTTTCCGCTTGCTGTTTTTCCTAGCCCCTAGCGTAATGCCAGGCACATATGAGACACACCTAAACTATTTATTGAATGCAAATGGATGAAGAAGTAATAGAGGAGGGCTAATCAAATGCTGCTGTGGTTGCTTTTGTCCTCCCTAGAATGTCAGAGTTTTAGATGGTGAAACAACCTTAGAGATCATGAAATCTAGTATGCCGTTTTAGAAAGGAAATAAGGCATGGAGAAGTTAAGTGACTCTCCTAAACTCACTCACCTAAATGTGTGTGAGTCACATTTTAAACTTGAAAATCCTCCATTGCGCGGTAGCCTCAAAGTGTATCTGTGTACTTTAAGCTCGTGTGTTGGGCTCAGCTAAAGCAATGCTATCAAGGGAAAGATCATTCAAGATGCTTTGGTTCTCCATTCCTGCCCCAGCATTGAACACGGTGTCTGATGTTTAGCAGACTCTGAATGTTACATATGAAATATGCAGAAGACGAGAGTAGAAGGATGGAATTTGATAATAAACAAGCTTTCTTTGACTACATCTGGTCAGACTTGGGATCAGGGGTGGAAGCAAATATGAATTTTCATTTTGTACATACTTTTATAGAGGTTTAATTATTTTTACCATTGGCTTATAAAAAAAAAACATGAGCTTGACATCAAAGTGTACCCAGCACCTGCTAGGTATCCAGTAATTTCTTATGAAATATGAATCTGAACTATTGTCATTATAATAAATGAAAATAGTTTTTTTCTTAATTTCAGAAGAAAATAGTGAAGAAGTGTATGAAGAAGTCTATAAAACAAAGAGCAACTACCCAAAAATAGAGTGAGTTTCTCTCTTTCTCACCTTTGTAGCTAATGGTATTTCCCTGTTATTGTAGGAAACCCAGAGTTGAAGAAACAGTCCCCTTCCTTTGACCCTATCATCTTTAGGGAGGATTTGCATCAAGTGTAGAGATAAAATATCTTAATACTGCACTATGAAGAATAAGACACTTGTGATTGTGTACAGTGGTATGCTATAATTTTAATTGTATTGCTTCCTCTTTTGAAAAAAATGTCTACTTCCCAAAGTAGAGGGCTTTAATATTGTGTTAGGAAATAAGCAAGAAAGGAGAAGTAAATATCAGTAAAACTTGCTTCGGTTCTATCATAGCATTTCCAGGAAGAAATCAATGGTTATGACCTAACCTGTGTCTTTGCAAGTTAATAAGACTGTCTCTGGGACTTTGGCTTAATTTAATATCTAAGAATTTCATATTATCAAGAATATTTGTTCAAATGTGCATTATTCCTGAAGCTTAGTTATTGGGGTGCATTGTAGAAATGAAACAGCAATGGTCAAAAGTAAGAAGGTTGAAGGTTGAGGGGAAGAGTAGGGATCCATACTGGGTGGGATGATACACTGGGTGTTTTATTCCCTCTCCCTACTCCCTAAAAAACCTGAGAGCATATTTGGAAGAATTTTAATCATCAACTGGGCAGTAAATGTACCACTATTGTTGTGACATCATTCAATAAATTAAAAGTCAGTGACGTAGATTTCAGGAGCTAGGAATTTCGAGACATATTTCCAGTATAGTTTATAAACTATCCTTCCCTAAGTCATTTTCTCTAAAAGGAAGACCTTGCTTCATATCCTCAAATAGAGACCATCTGGGGTGGATGAAAGTTTGTATTGAAGTATAATTCCCTTCATAGCTGACTGGTGTGTGTTACTGCATATTGGTACCTAAACAAAGAAGAAAAGCACAGAAGTTGATAAGGCATTTCCTGTCTCTTCCTGGAGTGAGAGGTGTTCTGGAATGAGCCTCTTCCATCTCCAGTACTCTCTGAAATGCCACGTTATTTATATCCTCTGATTCCTCTTAGTTTAGATGGAAAAGAAGCACTTAAAAGACTGCAGAAATTCTTCAAGAAAGAAAAGGATAGATTTAAAATGAAGAAAAACAAGTTGAAAGAAAACGTAAGGTAAGTGGTCTTTCTTTCTTTTTCTTTCCAGGGGAGGACTGGCAGTGCTAACCTGGTAGTTATGTATCCTCTTCTCAGAAACAGTGCATGGGGTATCTGAAACGAAAACCAAAGGCCCTGGTTAACACCTGCCTCCTCCTTTCCAATTTGTGGGTGAACCACACCCACAGATACTAATAAGACAATGACAACATCCCTTTTGGAAAAAAATTGATGATAAAGGGCTGTAAACAAGGGTAGAGGGAAAGTCTTGAGCAAAGTCTAGAAAGGAAAGTTTTCCTCATCACCTTTGGCATATATTCCTGTTATCACTATTATATTACTAATTATATCCTTTTATGCTTTCTTTGTACACGTTCCAGTGGTTTTAGTTGTCTACACTTTGTATTCTAACTTGCCTCTCTGGAGTGAGGCTAGAGAGGGGAGATGAACTTTCCAGCTGAGTGGTTCATGTATCTCAAGGTCTTAGACCTGGAGAGGACCTTCCGAGATCCCCCTAGCTAATTACCAATGTTTGAGAAGGTTACAGGTTTACTAGCAGTAGAGATGGTTCTAGTTTTAGCTCTGCCATTTATTCAGTGTGCAGTTGGGGGCAAATCACGATGCAGCCCATGTTTCCTCTTGCATACGAGGAAGACTCGGAGGGACTTCTCTAGTATGTAGAAATGGAGAGATCTGTTTTATGAGGCAGGGAATGTAAAATAATTACCCGAAGTCCTCTGGTATACTGGCGTGGAGTTGTTACTCTACCGTGAAGTTCTTGTCAAGCATAAAACCTCAGAGTTACGTGATTTCAGGTCTAACTGTCTGCTGGATGTGGATCAACCAAGAGAGCCAACCGAATACGGGGTTCGTGAATCATAGTCCTGACCGCGGAAATAGAGCGGCGGTGGTCAATCAGACCTATGCACAAAGGCAGTCTCTGGGCCTAGAAGGTTAGATGCTTCAGACAAGAAATTATGATGCCGTAGAAATTTGATCTAGGCGAGGAGCACCTGGATGGTGTAGTCGGTTAAGTGTCCGACTCTTGGTTTCAGCTCAAGTCGTGGTCTTGGGGCCGTGGGCTCAAGGCCCACATTGGGCTCTGCACTTGGCATGGGGTCTCCTTGGGACTCTCTCTTCCTCTGCACCCCCCCCATGCTCTCTAAAATAAATGACTCTTTTTAAAAATTTGATCTAGGCAAGAATGCTGATATTTTTAAATACAAATCTGATTTCCTTTTTCTTAGAACTATTCAGTGACTCCTTACAACCTTTAGAACAAATATCCAGTCCCTTCCTATGGCAAGTAAATATGGCAGTTCTCTTCTTACCTGTCCAATTTTATCTCTCACTCAGATTTCCACTCTCTACTATGCCATATAAATACCCCCAAATGTAACTCTGCCATCGTATTGTGTGCCTCTTTCCTTTAACCAGGACATTCCCTTGGTCTTGAATGCACCTGCCGTCCCCCAACCTCCTTTGATTATCAAAGTTCTAGTCTTCCCTTAAAATATGGTCAAATAGTATCCCTTCTGGGACACCTTCCCTGAACCTCTTTACCCAAACCTGGATCACCTGTCTCTCCTGTGTATCTCCCTAACATCCATAGCATGTCTTGTAACATCTATTAATACCCCTGAGAAACCCTTTTTCTTAGAGTCAGAGAGTCTCAGGGTAACAAGAAAAATCCATATTATCTAGTCCAACCCAGTATACAGCTTCTCTGCAAACTTCCTAACAAGCCAAATATCTGCGCCTGCACCCTTCTATGAAAGAGAACTTACCACCTGCAGAGAAAGATTTTTCATCTTTAGGAAGGTCTATTTAGATTTTTTTCCCATAAACTTTGGCAAAATCTGCCTCTCACCCTTAATTTTTCATTTAATAACGTGCAGATATAACAAGACAGGACAGAATTTTATTACCTTCTGTTAAGCATTTTGATTGAGGGCTCCTCTCTTAAACACCACCTCCTAGTTGATTACCTTCAGAGGGAAGTTGCAACCATGGGGATGTGACATTTAAAAAGAGTAAGGCTCTTCCAAAACCAAAATGAAACAAAACAGGAGTAAGTCTCTCCACCGTCTCTTTGTCTCAGACACACACACTGCCGATTAGGATCGTCATTAAATGGCTTGATTTAGGTATAAATAAGTCAAGAATTAAATGCCGCCAGTCTTAGCTATGCTATGAATTTTACACAGGAATTAGGTGTTAAACCTGTTCCGATCCCTCTGTTCCAGATGCACTAACTTCCTTGCTTTTCTTTAAAGGACCAAGCACACCTCTGCCTGAAGGTCTCTGCATTTGCTCTTCCCTTTCCCACAATCCTCTTACCCAGATAACCCTGTGGCTCACTCCCTCACTCCCTGCAGGATTCTACTCAAGTCACCTTATCAGCGATCCCTTCCCTGACCATCTTCTGAAAAATGGCAAACCAGCCTCCACCTTCAGCTCTCCTGCCCCCATATCTTGCTCTACTTTTCTCAATTGTACTTCTCTCCTGGCATGACAGGGCATAAATTTCCTTTTTTTGTCTGCTTCACCCTACTAGAATCCATGAGGGCAGAGATATTGACTGTTTTGTCCATTGCTGTATCTCCCAACATAAAGAACCGTGCCTAGGACATGATAGGTACTCAATAAATGGCTATTGAATGAATAAATGACCTAGAGAAAGGAAATATCATTCTAGATTTTTTGTAGCCTCAATTTCTAGTTTTAAATAGGAGCTACCATCACTCTGGCCCAATTAAAATAGAGGAAGGGAATTGGTGTTAAGAAAGACTTCGTTGAGCCAGGAGCCTTTGAGTGGAAAGGCCAAGGATGTGCGCTAAGTAGGCACTGAGTACAGGGAGGGTGAAGTGTTTCACATTTGTTCCCTCTCCAATCTTCACAATACCCCATGAGACAGAAACTCTCTTCTCCATTTCACAGATGACAAAGTAAGGCTTTGAAAAGTTATGTGACTTGCACAGGGTAAGTGGATTAGTGGAAGACCTGAGAGTCAGATTCAGCTCTCTCTGACTCCAGGGACCAGGATTGCTTCTCCTCTATTCTGACAGCACCCAATCTGGTCATCCAGTTATGAGTGAGTCCCCAGCAGGGACGAGTGAGCATCCTCAGCTCCTTTGCCAGGCACATGCACTTAGGTACGCCCAATCTGGCTCTAATATGCACCCTGCAAGGTAGAGCCATATTCACTTTAGAAACAAAGAAACCAAGGCTTGCATAAAGGTTAGCTGATTTTTCCCAAAAGTGCTGTTTCTTTGGACAATCCTGCATTATGTTCTTATCACACAGTGTTGTACTAATTTACTTTTGGTCTCCCTCATTAAGCTACTTTGGGATAGAAACTTTGATCATTTTGTATACCTAGCACATGGACCTGGCCCATGGTCAGTGTCCCCCTAATACCTGTAGGACTGAAATTTAAATTAATTGTTTAAAATACATGAACTTTTTTCTACTACACCATACTTCCTTCCCTCTCCTTAACTGTGTAACCAGTCTCCTTGGACCAAATGTCCTTTCCCACTTAGTAATTTGCATCTTCCACTCCCCCTGGCCTGGAACTCTGCTCTCAACATATCCTTTTGGCTTAACCATATGCATAGGTGGGGTCCTGTGTCTGCAGAGGGTAGTTCTCTCTCACCATATTTATCCCACAGTGGATATCCAGGTGCGCCTCAAAGATATCGTGGGTTGGGTTCCAGAGCACTACAACGAAGCAAATGTTACAATACGTTGAATCAAATTTTTTGGTTTCCCAGTTCTTATAAAAGTGGTATTTACACTATAGTGTGGTCTATTAAGTATGAACCATGTCTAAAAAATGTACATACTTTAATTAAAAAGTAATCTATTGCTAAAAAATGCTATCATCTGAGCTTTAGCGAGTCATAATCACTGATCATAGATCACCATAACAAATATAATAATAGCGAAAAAGTTTGAAATACTATGAGATTTACCAAAATATAACAGAGACACAAAGTAAGAAAAGGCTGTTGGAAAAATAGTGCTGATAGATTTGCTTGAGATAGGTTTGTCCTAAACCTTCCATTTGTTAAAAAAACAAAAACAAACCATAGTATGTATGAAGTGCAATAAAACAAAGTTCAATAAAACAAGGCATGCCTGTATTTGGTGGGCATCTTGGAAGGTTAGACGGCAAAAACAGGATTTTGTGGGTGGAAAAAGGCAGAGCCTGAGGTTGTCTAGTTAGGAAAGGGGGAGTGGATAATGGGTAGTCCCTGGGGATACATAAGCTCATTTCGAATGGTGGTATGGAAGCGAGAAGGCTAATCAGAACAAAGCTGTAGGAAAGGTTTGCTTCACGTCTTTGCCTGGACACACCTGCATCGAGAAACCTAGTCATCAATGTGTTATTTGAGATGGATCAACTAATCTCTCTGAACCTGGCTTTTTTCTGTAACCGCTTTGTGTCTTTTGTCAATCTACAGTGCATTTTCAATTTCACTGCCTGATTTAGGTAAGTAACATTCATTCATTGCTGGTGCAAAACTACTCAGCATTAACATACTCAGGGGCAAGGAAAGAGAAGTAGTAATCCTTCCTTCATTCCACGTTTAATGAAAAACTGATGCATAAAAATCAAAGAAGACATTTTACACAACAGTATTACTTACTTTGGGGAAGATGAGTAACATTTCTTTTTTTTTTTTTTTCGTTTTTTTTTTTTTTTTTTT
>NW_023249180.1:526-759 GCF_002007445.2 Ailuropoda melanoleuca | reverse complement strand
AACACCGTGCAGGGACCGTCTTAGCACTATCATCAACCTTCTTTAATAGGGAAACATGAGGGAAAGTGGTCGAGGAAGCATGACGAGAGAGCCCAAGAGTGGTCTCTGAGACACCACACATTCCAGGGAAATATCAATGAACTTCATCTCTCGAGAGTAAGGCAACATGAATGAAAATATTCAGGAATTTTTTGGACACCACGTCCTTCTTACTGGTCATAAAGCAGAGCATC
>NW_023249180.1:0-293 GCF_002007445.2 Ailuropoda melanoleuca | reverse complement strand
ACCCGCTTCCAACGAAATGTTTGCTTCCTGGGGAAATCCTGTCAAAACTGCTGGCAGCAATGGAACGAAAAGGCCCAAAACACGTCCGTCAGAAACAACACCGTACAGGGACCGTCTTAGCACTATCATCACCCTTCGTGAATAGGGAAACATGAGGGAAAGTGGTCGCGGAAACCTGACGAGAGTGCCCCAGAGTGGTCTCTGAGACACCGCACACTCCACGGAAATATCGACGAACATCATCAATCGCGGGTAAGGGAGCACGAATGAAAATGTTCAGGATTTTTGAGGAG
>NW_023249179.1:310-696 GCF_002007445.2 Ailuropoda melanoleuca | reverse complement strand
AGAGGAAGAAGCAGGCTCCCAGCAGAGAAGCCTGATATGGGGCTCGATCCCAGAACGCCGGGATCACGCCCGGAGCAGAAGGCAGACGCTTAACGGCTGAGCCCCCCAGGCGTCCCAGCCCTTGTAGATCTTATACCAAAAGCAGAAATGACAAAAGAAAAAGGTAGGTAAATTAGATTTTATCAAAATTAGAGCCTTTTTTTTTTCTTCCAAGGATGCCATCAAGAAGCTGAGAAGATGGTGCACAGACTGGGAGAAAAGTATTTGAAATGATGTATCTGGTAAGGGACTTGTATCCAGACTATGTGAAGCACTCTTACGATTCAATAATGAATAGAAAGATAAGCCAATTATAAGTGGGCAAAGGATCTGAATAGACATTCTTC
>NW_023249179.1:0-299 GCF_002007445.2 Ailuropoda melanoleuca | reverse complement strand
AGGAAGATAGGCAAGCGGCCAACAGGCACACGGAAAGATGGTCAACACCATTAATGATCAGGGAAACGCAAATCAAAACCGTGATGAGATGCCAGTTCAAACATGCACACTGGAATGGCTAGAACTGAAAAACATAAGATACTAACAAGTATTGGGGAGGATGGGAATATGTCGGAACCCTCGTACATTTTCAATGGAAACGTAAAATGGGGCAGCCATTTTGGAAAATAATTGGCAGTTCCTCAAAAGGTCAAACACAGACTTCTCCTAGGGCTCAGCCCTCACCACGTCTGGTGACT
>NW_023249178.1:334-869 GCF_002007445.2 Ailuropoda melanoleuca | reverse complement strand
TCAATAATTCATATATAAGGGAACTCCCATAAAATGATGGGTGGATTTCTCAATAGAAATTTTTCAGGCCAGGAGTGAATGGAATAATATATTCAGAATATTGAAAGAACTAAAGTGTCAACCAAGACTTCTATACTGGGCAAAGCTGCCTTTCAAAAAGGAAAGAGAGAGAAACACTCTTTTGACCAATCAAAAGCTGTGGAAATTCATCACCACTACACCTGCTTCATAAGAAATACTAAGGGGAGTTCTTTGAGTGGAAGTAAAAGGACACTGATTAACATCATAAAAACATAAGAAGGTAGTGTAAAACTCACTGGTAACAGTAAATACTCAAAGTTGGATTCTGTACTATGGTAATGGTGGTGCATGATTCACTTACAACCCCAATATAAAAGTTAGAAAACAAATACAGTAAAAATATCCATAAGTATAATAATTTTTTCTGTACACAATATGTTTAAAAAATATGTAAGCTGGGGCGCCTGGGTGGCACAGTGGTTAAGCGTCTGCCTTCGGCTCAGGGCGTGATCCC
>NW_023249178.1:0-306 GCF_002007445.2 Ailuropoda melanoleuca | reverse complement strand
GCTTCTTCCTCTCCCACTCCCCCTGCTTGTGTTCCCTCTCTCGCTGGCTGTCTCTATCTCTGTCAAATAAATAAATAAATCTTAAAAAAAAATATGTAAGCTGTACCTTCATTAACCTGAAACATGAGAGGGAGAAGTAAAAGTATAGAATTTAGAAAGGCCACTGAAGTTGTTACCAGTTTTAAAAGGGTGTTAAAATTTTAAGATATTTTATGTAAGCCTCAGTTAACCCTATGGGGGGTGGAACCTGTAGTAAAAGTAAATAGGGGCACCTGCCTGGCTCAGTTGGTAGAGCATGCAACTCTT
>NW_023249177.1:0-1113 GCF_002007445.2 Ailuropoda melanoleuca | reverse complement strand
ACTCTTTGTGCTGAATCGTGGCCCCAGAACGCCTCCAAGTGACATGTTGACGGAGCTGCGTGGGCTCACCTTTTTTTTTTTTTTAAGATTTTATTTATTTATTTGAGAGATAGGGCGAGAGCACAAGCAGGGGGAGCAGCTGAGGGAGAGGGAGAAGCAGGCCCCCCGCTGAGCAGAGAGCCCGATGCGGGACTGGATCCCAGGACTCTGGGATCATGACCTGAACCGAAGGCAGACGCTTAACCCACTGAGCCACCCAGGTGCCCCAAGCNGGTCGCTGTGCGTGTCTTTAAGCAGGAACTTTACATTAAACTGCAAAACAGGTTTTAAGGCAGGTCTCATCTGCCCCAGGCCACGGCTGCAGACAAGGGCAGGCCACGCGCGGAGAGGCACACACGGCTGCAAACAGGGGCCTCCTGCTGTGGCCACGCGGGGAGGACAGCATGGAGTGACACCTGCCCCAGTCAAGCCTGCAAAGGATGTGGCCTCAGGGCCCGCGCCCAGCGCCACCCAGCGAGGCCACTCCCAGTTCTTCCTAGTTTTTCATCGTGGTAAAACACACAGAACATAGATGTACGGTCTTCACCACCCCTAAGCCCACAGCTCGGGCACTAAGCTCATTCATGTTGTGCAGCCATCCCCACCGTCCGTCTCCAGAACTTTCCATCTTCCCAAAGGGAAACTCTGTCCCCCTGAGACACCGACTCCCATCCCTCCCCCGGCCCTGGCGCCCGCCGTCCAGTCTCTGTCCCTGTGAATCTGGAGACCCCAGGGACCTTGTGTGGGTGAATCCAGCAGGATTTGTCCCTTTGTGTCTGGCCTGTTTCACTCAGCGTCACGTCCCCCAGGTCCATCCATGCTGTGGCCAGTGTCAGCGTGTCCCTCCGTGTTCGGGCTGAGTGACAGTCCGGTGTGTGGATGGACCACGTTTATCCGCTTGTCCGTCAGTGGACACTTGGGCTGTTTCCATGCGTCGGCTGCTGTGAACGTGCGTGTGCAAGCGTCCACTTGAGTCCCTGTCCACATACTCTGGGTAAACACCTAGAAGAGGAACTGCTGGATCACACGGTCACTGCGTTTTCAGTTTTTGGAGGAACCGCCACACCGTGTCCC
>NW_023249176.1:0-2276 GCF_002007445.2 Ailuropoda melanoleuca | reverse complement strand
TGATGGATTACTGTGCAGCTGACCAAACCAAAAGCCAGGAACACGAGAGAAGGTAAATGCAATGAGAACATGTTTTCGAAGGTACCAGAGAGTTATTAAGGCAATTAGACCTTGGGGAGCCAGGAGCCTGGAGAGAAGGAAAACGCATTGGAGGGAAGCCCAACATTCTACATGGCATTTTCTTAGTCACGCCGTTTGCAGGTTGTTCAACAGCATGGGACAGGACATAGAAGAGCTGAGCAGAAAGTAGCAGCTAAGCAGCGTTAGTGCCGGACTTACGGGAGTGAGAGCCCGAGACGGGGGATCCGATCGTTTACAGCAGCCAGGACTGGAAGGGCCAGCTCCTGCGGCGAAGGGAAGAGAAGCAAAGGAAAGCTAACTCTGCTCCCATTTTTATCGCCAAGTTGTTTGTCAGTGAAAAGGGATCATAGAGCAAAAGTCAAAGCAGGGAATGGCTCCTGAATGTTTCTAACAAGATACTCAGAAATGTTTGCAGATTCACAGCACAAAAACTTGAAAAAACTAGACTCTACGTCCCCTGGGAAGGAAGGGGTCCTGATAAACAACCTGTAGGAAAAGTAGCCAGAAGATAGACCAGGACTTACACAAACCTAAACCCACCCTTGAACCTGTACAAGTCCTGTTTGTGTAAGGGGAAGCGTAAATTAGCTACATGCAAGAATTTAAAACTAGTTCCCTAGCGGAATATAGCATCAGTCTGTAAATTTTTTCATGCAAAATGGATGGCGTTTAATTAAAAAAAAAAAAGAAGTGAGCAATAGGTCCAAGAAAATAACGTTAGAAACAGAACCAGTGGGGGCGCCTGGGTGGCACAGCGGTTGGGCATCTGCCTTCTGCTCAGGGCGTGATACCGGCGTTACAGGATCGAGCCCCACATCAGGCTCCTCTGCTATGAGCCTGCTTCTTCCTCTCCCACTCCCCCTGCTTGTGTTCCCTCTCTCGCTGGCTTTTTCTATCTCTTTCGAATAAATAAATAAAATCTTANAGGCTCCTCTGCTATGAGCCTGCTTCTTCCTCTCCCACTCCCCCTGCTTGTGTTCCCTCTCTCACTGGCTTTTTCTATCTCTGTCGAATAAATAAATAAAATCTTAGAAAAAAAAAAAAGAAACAGAACCAGTGATCATCCATATATTGAAGCACATAGAAAAGAAGTTTAAAACTGTGATTTTTACCAAGAGGAGAGATGGTGAGTGAGAGGGTCCCCACAGAGTACTGCAGTCCATATAAAATCCTTGCATGGTTACAGAGTAGGCCAAAAGCAGTAATCCTAATGCTTCTGGGTTCATCCATGTTGCTGCCAATAGCAGGACCTGCTTTTATTAAGGCTCAATAATATTCGTGTGTGTGTGTGTGTATGTGTATCATGATTTCTTTATCCATTTATCTGTTAACAGACACTTTGATTGTTTCCAGATCTTGGCTATTGTAAATACCAAACACATAGAAACAGAGTAGAATGGTTATTACCAGGGATGGAGAGGTGGGGAAATTGGAGGGGGGGAGATGTTGGTCGAAGGGTACAAACCAGCAGTTATGTAGTGTGTAGAGATCTAATGTAAAGCATGATGACCATAGTTAAGCTTATTGAATACTGGAAATCTTCTAAAAGAATAGATTTCAGGTGCTGTCATCACACAAAAATATGTTCACTATGTGAGATGATATGTTAATTAGCTTGAATGTAGTCATCATTTCATGATGTGTGTGTGTGTGTCAAAGTATCATGTGATATACCTTAAACATATATGGTTTTTAAAAAGTAGCCATATAGGAAAAGCTTAACAGAATTTCTTTAGCATTAAGAACTTTGGGTCATTCAAAGACACAGAGAAGAGATTAGAAAGGCAAGCTGGGGAATGGGGGAAGTTATTTGCAATATATAACAATGAATTCATAAAGAGAATAGATCAACTTTAACAAATTACACTTCACAAATAAAAACAATCAATAAGACATTAGTATATAAGATACTCTTTTTCATCGTTCAAAAATGCAAATTCTATGACTGCCAGAGTGATAAAATTGAAAGACTGGTGATGGAGAAGGTGTGAAAGAACGTGACTCCTATTCTGCTGGTAGAAGGTAGAACGGCTACTAACACTTGGGACAGGTCTTCAGTCCAGTATACTAAACAGGAATGTGTGGATTTTCCATGACCTGGCAATTCAACTACCAGGCTGGGTCAACAGAAATGCATAGAATATGTCCATTAAAGATGTATGATCATATCCATGGCAGTGTTGTTTACAATAACT
>NW_023249175.1:0-540 GCF_002007445.2 Ailuropoda melanoleuca | reverse complement strand
GGAGAAAGGGGAACCCTCTTCCACTGTTGGTGGGAATGCAAGCTGGTACAGCCACTCGGGAAAACAGTATGGAGTATACTCAAGATGTTAAAGAAAGAGCTATNTTAAAAAGTTAAAAATTGAACTACCCTATGACCCAGCCATTGCACTACTGGGTGTTTACCCCAAAGATACAGACGTAGTAAAGAGAAGGGCCATATGCACCCCAATGTTCATAGCTGCATTGTCCACAATAGCCAAATCATGGAAGGAGCCGAGATGCCCTTCAACAGATGACTGGATTAAGAAGCTGTGGTCCATATATACAATGGAATATTACTCAGCCACCAGAAAGGATGAACAGCTACCATTTGCATCAACATGGATGAACCTGGAGGGGATTATGCTAAGTGAAATAAGTCAAGCAGAGAAAGACAATTATCATATGGTTTCACTCATATGTGGAACATAAGGAATACACTGAAGACCATAGGGGAAGGGAGAGAAAACTGAATGGGATGAAATCAGAGATGGGAACAAACCATGAGAGACTCTGGTCTT
>NW_023249174.1:0-1433 GCF_002007445.2 Ailuropoda melanoleuca | reverse complement strand
CTTTCTAGTTCAACCCAGGATCCCACGTCACATTTACTTGAGTCTTGTTAGTAGCCTTACAAGCTTTTTTTTTTCTCGATTTCATAAGTTTCCCTTATATGACTGTGTCATCTAAAAATATAGTTTCTATTCCTCCTTTCCAATCTACATGCTTTTTTTTTTCTTACCTTATTGCACTGGCTAGCACCTCCATTAAAATGTTGACTAGCAGTGGTGAGAACAGACTTCCTTGTTTTATTCCCCATTTCAAAGGGAAAAAAGCATTTAGTGTTTTGTTTTTATTATTGAAGTTCCCTTTATTCTAAATAGGTGTTGAATTTTGACAAGTTTTTTTTTTCTGTGTCTATTGAAATGATCTAAAATTTTTCTATACTTTATTAGTATATGAATCACACTGAATGATTTTCAAATGTTAGACCAACCTTCCATCTCCGGGAGAATCTGCATTTGATCATGATGCATTATCCCTTTTATTGATTGATTTCAATATTTTGTTTTATAGCACTTACTGCTCTCTAGATATTTCTGCGTATGTTTTATCTCAGTCTTAAAAAAAAAAACTTGCCTATTTTCTCTCTCCTCCTATTAGAGGAGGTAAGTTCCAAGGAGATAGGAGCCTTTTCCTTCTCATACAAGGTTGGTTGTTGGCAAATCTAGACAACACACCGGTGTTGACGAGCTAGTGAATAGCACAATTTCTGATGGGTTGACACCTCCGAAGTGCAAATCATTCTCCAACTTTTTAAAAAATAATGATGAATTAGAAACCAACATAGATCAGGGTTAAATGTTCTTATTTAGCCTGTGATTTACATTGAAGTCTTTCTTATTCTATGACTGCGTAGTCGTCTCCCTTTCTTTTNGACTGCGTAGTCATCCCCTTTCTTTCCACTCTCACGGTCCAAGTCATGCTAAGTCTGGATTACATCCTTTCAGGCTGAATATGGGCACTTCTTCCTATAAAGAATTCCCTTGTGGGTGACTCTCTCCACATGTCTGTTAAACACGCCAAGGCTCTATCTTCCAATCAAGTCTTTCTTGTCCTTTCCCTGGAATCATTTAGATATTGGACTCTTGCTGCAGACCACTGTGTACACATGACATTTGCTTGGAAGAGAGGAGACATAATGTAGAGACGNAGACATAATTTAGAGACGACCCATTGAAAAATAACTATTCCTGTAACTATAGACCATGGGTTTAAGATATCCTAAGCCTAGGCAACCAGTAGGATGATTAAGTATGAAAAAATAAGATAAAATAAGCATACCTTAGATGTAAAGCCACCAAAATATTTCCAGGACATTCCTCTTTTAAGGAAGTTTGTATTTACAGTATGTTTTTTTTTTTTACAAGTTCTTGCAAGAATTATATGCTTATCTGAATGATGACTTCATGTAACAATTATTGGGGGAAAATATTCAACTATTTTA
>NW_023249173.1:230-624 GCF_002007445.2 Ailuropoda melanoleuca | reverse complement strand
AGAAAGGGGAAAGGAATTTTTGTGGAATGTTCAGTACATTCCACAATAGCTGGATGAATCATTTCCTGTTTACTCCTGGGACAACTATGACCCTTTATTTCCTGTAACATAATTAGGACCTGGTTTTAGAATGTGCTTTAGAAAGGTGTAAGAAATAATATTAAGCAAGTTTGGTTAATTAACTTCATAAATTACTTATATAACTCAACATACACCTAATACCTCCATCCTTCTGCCTCCATCCCCCTGAAAGGCTACTAAAAGCAGATATTTCTCTTTTTTTTTAAATGTTTTTTTATTATATTATGTTAGTCACCACACAGTACAACCCCGGTTTCCAATGTAAAGTTGGATGATTGATTAGTTGCATATAACACCCAGTGCACCATGCAAT
>NW_023249173.1:0-167 GCF_002007445.2 Ailuropoda melanoleuca | reverse complement strand
TCCCCTCTGAGGCCCTCAGTTTGTTTCTCAGAGTCCATAGACTCTCATGCTTCATTCCCCCTTCTGATTACCCCCCCTTTCTTTACCCCTTTCTTACCCTATCGATCTTCCTAGTTCTTATGTTCCATAGATGAGAGAAATCATATGATAATTGTCTTTCTCTGCTT
>NW_023249172.1:305-1110 GCF_002007445.2 Ailuropoda melanoleuca | reverse complement strand
CTTAGTTTTTTTGACTGTTTCCTTGGCTGTGCAGGAGCTTTTTATCTTGATGAAGTCCCACAAGTTCATTTAATCTTTTGTTTCTCTTGCATTTGGAGATGTGTCATGAAAAAGGTTGCTGTGGCTGATGTCGTAGAGGTTGCTGCTNGAAGTTGTTGCCTATGTTCTCCTCTAGAATTTTGATGGATTCCTGTCTCACATTGAGGTCTTTCATCCATTTGGAGTTTATTTTTGTGTATGGTGTGAGAGAGTGGTCAAGTTTCATTCTTTTGCATGTAGCTGTCCAATTTTCCCAGCACCATTTATTGAAGAGACTGTCTTTTTTCCACCGGATGTTTTTTCCTGCTTTATCAAAGATTAGTTGCCCAAAGAGCCGAGGGTCCATTTCTGGGTTCTCTATTCTGTTCCATTGGTCGATGTGTCTGTTTTTGTGCCAGTACCATGCTGTCTTTGTGATCACAGCTTTGTAGTACAGCTCAACATCCGGCATTGTGATGCCCCCAGCTTTGTTTTTCCTTTTCAACAGTTCCTTGGCGATTCAGGGCCCATTCTGGTTCCATACAAATTTAAGGACTATTTGTTCCAGTTCTTTGAAAAATGTCCTCGGTATTTTGATCGGGATAGCATTGAAAGTGTAGATTGCTCTGGGTAGCATGGAGATTTTAACTATGTTAATTCTTATGATCCATGAGCATGGAATATTTTTCCATCTATTTGTGTCTTCCTCAATGTCTTTCAAGAGTGATTAGTAGTTTCTAGAATATAAATCCTTTACGTCTCTGGTTAAATTTATTCCAAGGTAACG
>NW_023249172.1:0-172 GCF_002007445.2 Ailuropoda melanoleuca | reverse complement strand
CATTACTGAATTGCTCTATAACTTCTAATAGTTTGGGAGTGGATTCTTTTGGGTTTTCAATATAGAGTATCATGTCATCTGCAAAGAGAGACATTTTGACATCTTCTTTGCCGATTTGGATACCTTTTATCCCTTTTTGTTGTCTGATTGCTATTGCAAGGACTTCTAGTAC
>NW_023249171.1:0-1787 GCF_002007445.2 Ailuropoda melanoleuca | reverse complement strand
GATTAGTGGTTCAGGGGAGGGAAAGAACTGCCCCTTTCACTCTGCTGGGGAATTGACAAACAGGTCTGTTTATTTGTTTATTGTTTAGGCCCTATGATTCCTCCTGATAATCGNGGGAATGAAGGCACAGAAATACCAAGTGGATTCCTCCTAATGCAACTGGTGGTCAGTAAGGCCCTCAGTTTTTCCCATCAGAGTCTGTCTGCTCACAAGGATCATTGATGATTCTCAGAAACCAGATGTCCAATCTCTAGCCTTAGTCTCCAGCCTTGATTAGTGGTTCAGGGGAGGGAAAGAACTGCCCCTTTCACTCTGCTGGGGAATTGACAAACAGGTCTGTTTATTTGTTTATTGTTTAGGCCCTATGATTCCTCCTGATAATCGCTTTAGAACTTTTTTAGGCCAGAATCATCTGCTGTAAAGCTGGAGTTTCAGTGTCATAGTAACTACTAATCATGATTTCAATTAGATTGGAAGTTCTTTTTTTTCTTCTTCTGTGATCCATTTTTTCTCAAATTTGAGCATTAATCAGAATCACCTGACGAGCTTGTTTAGGAATTTTTTTTTTAAAAAGATTTTATTTATTTGAGAGAGAGAGAAAGAGAGATTGAGCACCAGCAGGGGAAGGAGCAGAGGGAGATGGGCAAGCAGACTCCGTGCTGAATACAGAGCCCAGTGTGGGGCTTGATCTCATGACCCTGAGATCATGACCTGAGCTGAAATCAAGAGTCAACATTTAACTGACTGAGCCACCCAGGCACCTTAGGAATATGTTTCTTTGTATGGTTTTATTAGTGGTTGCTCGAGAGATTACAGTAGATATGCTTATGTTTTCACTGTCTACTCAGAAGCAGTATTTTACCACTTCAAGGGGAGTGTAGAAAACTTACCATCTCACAAGTCCCTTTACCCTTCCTGTTTGTCTCATTGTTTTCTTATGTATTGCAGTTACATATATTGAAAAACCCATTGGAAACATAATTTTTATTTTTTGACTACAAAACATATTTTTAAAAAATCAAAAAGAAAAGAGTGGTAGATTTCGTTCACTCAGATATTTACCATTTTTGTGGCTGTTTCTTCATTCCTGATGTTCTAAGTTTCCTTTTGGTGTCATTTCCCTTCTGTCTGAAGAATTGCCTTTACAAGTGCTTTTACAGCAATTGTGTTGGCAATAAATTATCTTGGTTTTCCTTCATCTGAGAAGCCTTTATTTCATCCTTCATTCGAGAATGATATTTTCGCAAGATATAGAATTCCAGGTTGACGATTCTTTTCTTTTCATGTTTGCAAAATGTTATTTTACTGTCTTCTGGGCCCTCATGTTTCCTGATGAGAAATCTGTACTCATTCACATCATTGTTTCCTCTTTATCTCTGGTGAGTTTTTCCCTTTGTCTTTAGTTTTATCAACACTTTGATTATATGTCTGGGTATGGATTTCTTTGTGTTTATCCTGTTTGGGATTTGGTGGGCTTCTTGAATCTGTGCGTTTACATCTTTCACCAAATTTAGGAGGAAGTTTTCAGTTATTATGTCAAAATTTTTTTCCTGTACTGAACTCTTTTGTCTTCCTGGAGGTTTGGTGGCATTAATTTTGGATCATTTTGATAATGTCTCATGGGTCTCTGAAGTTCTGTTTGTTGTTTTCAATCATTTTCCCCCCTCTGTTATTCAGATTGGATAATTCCTATTGATTTTTTGAAAGACTTTCTTGCTTCTCTCACCCCCATTCTGCTATTGAGCCCATCATTGAGCTTTTGATTTCAGTTATTGTATTTTTTTCTG
>NW_023249170.1:0-7289 GCF_002007445.2 Ailuropoda melanoleuca | reverse complement strand
CCCCCTGCTTGTGTTCCCTCTCTCTCTGGCTGTCTCTCTCTCTCTGTCAAATAAATAAATAAAATCTTTAAGAAAAAAAAAAGAAAT
Source organism: Ailuropoda melanoleuca (assembly GCF_002007445.2). Taxonomy (NCBI): domain Eukaryota; kingdom Metazoa; phylum Chordata; class Mammalia; order Carnivora; family Ursidae; genus Ailuropoda; species Ailuropoda melanoleuca. The sequence continues at coordinate 7,202 of NW_023249170.1, read as the reverse complement.
ACTAAAGGTTGTCCTTCAGGCTGAAAGGAAGTGATAACATGATAACTGATGTCCATAGCAAGAAATAAAGAACTGAGGAAATGGTAAACATGTGAGTTAATATGAAGGACTCCTTAAATATATTTTTCTCATTTTCTCTCAACTTTGTTAAAAGAGAGATGATTTTATGAAGCAGTAATTATATATAGCATTATGTTCTTAATATTAGACAATATTGAATCCAGGACCGAAACCATTAAATTAGTTTAAGAAGGGCACTTTTTAATAAATGCTATTTTTAATGAAGATATAAGAAGTATATTTATGGCATCATGCTCATAAAACAGGAACTACAAACTACATAAATTACAAGGAGATATACATGTCTGCAGAAGTTATTTATTGAACCTCTTTCAATCCATGACAGACATAATACATAAAAAATAAACGATGGTCTAAGTTTTTGTGGAAGTTTCAGAGACACTTGTAAAGAACATTCTGTATTCATAAGGGACAAGGTTTGATCTATATATTTTTATATAATTGTGTAGTAATATATATTTATATTACATATATAAATGTACTGTACATATATATACTTATTTAATAAATATATACTTATTTTTACCTCTCAAAATCTAAATGGAAATTGAAGAATATATGGAACATATTAATTGTCAAAATACTATATATCAAAATTAAGGGGAAATAGTTAAAGCAGGGATTAGAGGCAAATTCATAGCCCTAAATACTTATATTAATAACCAAGAAAAAGTGAAAGTAAATAAATTAAGCTTCCCATCCAAGAAATTAAAAAAAAATTTAAAACCTAAATAGAAGAAAGTAATAAAATAGAAGTGGAAGGTAATGAAGTAAAATAATAGGAACCAGTAGAACCAGTATATATATCATGAGCTTTTTTGGGCTAAAAATAACAAAATAGATGACTTGTTAACTAATCTAATCATGAAAAAAAGAAAACTTAAACATAGATAATTTTAAAAAGAGGGAAGTAACCACAGACACAGAAGAAATTAAAAGAATCATGGGCGGCTACTTTACACAATTCCTTGCAATAAACTTGACACCTGAACAAAATGGGTTGTTTTTGTAGGGGCATATAATTTAGTAAAAGAAAGGATAGGAGGCGAACAAGAAAGCAGCATTATTCACTTGTCACGACTAGGATGAAATGAGAGCGATTACAGGCTTTCCTCAGGCATGGTCTGAGACCTTAAGAGAGGACAGTCAATGGGCATTGTGTTTACTCAATAAGTTTCTGATGTTGTGATGCATTTATTCATCTTCATCTGTATTAATATGCAAAAACAAGTTATAACCTCCCGCTTGCTGAGTATGGTTGTGTAAATATACTTGCTAGCATTGAGTGTTCCTGCTAGAAGAGTAGAAGCGCTATGATAATATCACACAGCTCCTCACCCACACCCACCCCAGGAAGGGAAAGCAGAATGATTTTTAAAAAGGAATCTGTGAGATAAATACAGATTCACTCATCAGTATGTCTCCAGCATCCTTCCTCCATATTTCTGTCCCTTCAAAGGTTGCTAGGCAACCCAGTAGAAAAATAGCCAAAGCCCTTGTAAAGAGAAGACATGCTTACAATGTCAGAAAAATAAATGTGGGCTTGCTCACTTGGGCTTGCTCACAAACTGCCAGGACTTGCGACATAATTCATTCAGTAGCAATGATTGTAATTGATCTTGAGGATGGTGAAAACAATTGACCATAATCTACCCAGAGGAGACATGACTCAAACCACCCAAGTGTGAGAGGGGGTGCTGCTGTGGTGGTACCTTTTGCCCTTGAAAGGGAATGAATGCTCAGTGGTGCCTGCTGGGGCCAGTCTCTGCCTAAGTCTGTTTGATTCCATTCTTGCAGTTAGCACAGTCTCTCTAAAACCTCTTTAGAGTTCACAATTAACACGCAGACCTCCTTAGGAACTGCCGCTTCATCTCCCCTGGCATTTAATAGATCTACTTGATTTTAAATGGAGCCTGCTTCTGTGGGCATTGGCATGCCTATTGTCTCTGGTGGCCCAGGCTCAGATTGCTCTAAGGAACTGCACAGCCTTCCTACCTGGTGTGTATGCCAGGGTCTGCTCACAGTGACAGGTGTTGATATTCAGCTGTTAATTTCCCCCATTAGAGACAATGTGGTAGGATCTGATGATACAATCTGTTCATCTGCGATCTGCCCTGCTTTTTCCTATCTAGAATATATTGCTAACTTTATCGAAACAATAAAAGAAGGAATAGATTTGCAATCTGCCCTTTAAATGGTTTTGCTTTGCTAGGAAAAAAAAATCCATAGCAGTCAATTTCTTTTTGTCTGTTATAAATTTATTAACAGTGTGTTGTAATTAGGTGCATGGCTTTGCCTTAGAGGACAAATGGTGCTTCTTGAACTGTGACATTAGTCTGATTGTGGTAAAATGACCCATTTGGTTTTACCAGCTGTGACTTTGGAGGGAGCTGAATGACAGAGGATGCATAAAACTCAACAGATGAAAACATTCTCAGCTTGTACTCCCTCTTACTGATCCTTCTGCATCCCAGACAAAATATTCTTTGGATTTGCTTCCTAATGTCTTGGTGATCTGAAGAGTATTATGCTTGAGCTGGCTTATCAAATTGGGCCCCTGTTCTCCCATTAGTATGATGTAAATTGCTCCAGCAGACTCTGAAGATGTTGTGTTGTCTAATTAACCAAGAGGAATTCCTAAGTGGGGAAGCAGGACAGCGCAGTGGTTGCAGTTGTGCTTTTTGAGATCAGGCTGCCTGCACTGCAAACCTTCTAGCTTCTCTAAGCCTTGGTTTCTTTATCTCAGAAACAGGCAGTTGTGTAACGTGCCTCACAGAGGGTTAAGTGAGTAAATTCTTAGCACAGTGATTATACGTAATAAGCTCTCAAGAAATTAAGGACAAGGAAATAATATTAGACTCTGCAGAAAAAATGGTCCAGCTGAAGGAAAGTCATGGGTTCCTGACTGGGCTTAAGAGAATAGGGGGAAGAACTGTTATCAGCTCCCTTCAGCCTGATCACTATCTAGCACTTGTTAACTATGTGGGTAGGAAAGGGAGCCCAGAAGAAAAAGGGGTTCCCGTCTGTGGCCATTATCCTGGCAAAAGAGTTTTGAACCACACTGACTTTCATTAATTCTTTTCTAAGAAAAATCTTAGAGGCAGAGAGACAGGAAAGAATAAGATGAATTGTAATACTACCTGACTCTTCAGGTTTTCAGCTCACATGAAGTTGAGACCATAGACATGATAAGCCACGAGGAGATTAAGTCCATGTTTGTGGTCCTACCAGCTCACTGGTCCTTGTTTTGAGTACCTTTTTCTAAGTTTTTATTCTTGTCTTGCCATTTATCCCAAGTAAAGTTTTGGCCAATAAAGGTTTACAATAAGATGCTTTCCAGAACATTCCCATTTCAATAAGAAACTTCTGGGATAGAAAACAATGAGTCTTAATGAGGAAATTTCATGCAGCATGACAAAACAAATTTTTTAGGTGGGGGAAGACGGTTTCCATTATCTCTTAATGGAATGTCTCTGAAATATATCTAGCAAGTGCACCTAATATCAGAGGATACTGGACTCATTCAGTTGATGATGACTGGCAGTAGTGTATTGCAAGCCTGAAATAGAAATCTCCGAAAAAATTTTAGTTTCATCTAAAAATAAAAAAGAACATTGTAACACTCCAGCATTTCTGTTTTCCCATTCACTTCCTTCCTGCACCAGTGATCAATTTAGTCCTTTTCAGCTCTGGCTTTACCCTTCTTTGCCCTGCTTTGTGATACTGGAGTAGACGCCATAAACATTCCTCCTTTGCTATATGGCAGGTGTTAGGCTTTGTCAGTAGAGGGCACTGGAAGGCCACTGCAGGAGAAAAGGGGCCTCTTCTGGTTTTGCTGTACTTTTTTCTTCTTGTTTCTATGGCTTTTGCCTCCCAGTGGCATTTGGAACACCTGGTGGTGTTTGCCCTATAGCAAGTTTTACCAGTACTCACTGAGCAGCTTCCCACTTAAGCATCAAAGGCATCCTAGCAGGTGGTTTCCTGTTTGTCAGCCCTGGCTTGTCTCACCTCAGAGAACTTTACCTCCTGTGGGCCATAGTCACAACTTTTCCGGAGAGTTCTGAGTCTCAGTCTTGGTTTTGGGTCAGGGGCTCTTCTAAATTAGTTTCTTCCCTGGATATTCTGTCTCAGCTAGAGGCAGTAGCTCTTTTCCAGTATCTGCTCTTCCTGTACTTGTTAGAGTTCTTTACTCCTCAGTGTCTAATCCCCTATTACAAGTAAATAATTATATTACATTTTCCCTGTTCAAATTAATAGTATTTTTCTGCTTTCTCATTGGACCCAAATTGATAGATCCTCAAAGATCAGGTATGATGTATACAGATGGTGAGTTTGGAGAGGCATATCGCAGCTCTTTTCCCTTCTCTTGGGAGCCAGTTTGCCCTGGGTAATTATTCTCAGGCAGCAGTCAGCTCAGTGGCCAAGGCCCTGCCCCTGAGTGAGGACCTATGATGGTCCAGCCCTGGTCCCCCACCTAAAACCTGCCAGGTAAGTTTGTCTAACTCTTTCAGTTTTAAAACCCAGCTCCCTGCAGATGAAAGCCACATTCTCCAAGATCAGCTTTCTCAGTAATAAAGTATTATTTAGGATCCAATCTGCTGACTACTTTATGTTATTCCTAAATTAGTTCACAGCCCAGACAGGAAGAAATCTGACTTTTTATTGTCTCCTCCTCCCTCACTCTCTGATGATTTTCATATAAAACAATGTAAAATAACTTATCACCAAAAAAAATTTTTTTTAAAGCGTACTTCAGGAAAACACAGCATGTCTAACATGTCTGTTTAGCATTGCCTGTCCTCTGGCCCACTACCCCATCACTGTGATACTCATGCCAACGTATAAAGCTGTTTTTTCTTAAAATGCCACCCTAACTGGGGAGTGATTCTATATCTCCAGAATGCTTAGACACACCATAACGTTCACCTTCAGTGAGTGGGTTCCCACAGGACCCACATAAACAGTCTAGAATGGTGATAGGAAAACATTTAGAAAACAACCTGATCTAGTCAAATCTCTTTACAATCATGAATTAACAGATTATTCATTTAAAACTGTGAAAAAAATAGACTTGTGGCTTCCATTCTGTGCATGAATGGGTCATTAGCCAGCCTTTGGGCAAGGTCTACTTTCCTGATACATCAGACTTTAGCAGTTGGACTTGATGGCATTGCTGAGTTTTTGTTGAAGGAGGACATTGAAGAGCCAGGTGTCAGTAAATGATCACATTGGCTCAGACAGTGAGCCACACACCACTTGTCCCCTCCATCATCTCTAGTGACGTGGCACCTTTTATTGTCCTTGACTTTCTCTGTGCTCTGCATGCATGGCTGAGCTGCTTGTGTGTCCTCTGTGTTTGTATAAGGAGAGTACAGTGGAGAGAAAGTAGCCCAGTGTGTTTTAGAGAGAATGAGAAAATGTGACTTTTGTGAACATTTGAAATGTTGGTGCAGTGGCCAAAGATTAGTAAAGCTCTATAACACATCCAGTCTCAAACATAGGCCTGATGTAATAACCCCTGACATGGGGAACATAATGGACTCTTGAGATTCTGAGATGACTTTTGAAACAGATTCTTGCAGGGCTGAAAAGCCAGAGGAAATGAACATCTTGTCACTTACTGGTGGTAAATGGTTATGAATGGGTTTGTTATGAGCCCTGTGATTTGATGTGGTAACTATATTTTAAGGATTATGGCTTAACATTGCAAATGGTGTTATTTTAGGGACAGGGTCAAATTAGGTTATTAAGAATCAGAGTCAGAGGCACCTGGTGGCTCAGTCAGTTAAGCATCTGCCTTCGTCTCAGGTCACGATCCTGGAGTCCTGGGATCGAGTCCCGCATCGGGCTCCCTGCGCAGTGGGGAGTTTGCTTCTCCCACTGACCTTCCCCCCTCTCATGCTCTCTCTGTCTCTCACACTATCTTTCTGTAATAAATAAATAAATCTTAAAAAAAAAAAAGGATCAGAATTAAGGATATCTGGGTGGCTCAGTTGGTTAAGCATCCAACTCTTGATTTCAGCTCAGGTCATCTCAGGGTTGTGAGTTCAAGCCCTTCGTCAGGCTCTGCACTGGATGTGGAGTCTGCTTAAGAGTCTCTCTCTCCCTCTGCCTCCCTCCCCCGCCCCCCACCCCAACCCTGGTTGTGCACTGTCTCTCTCAAAACAAAAAAACAAAACAACAAAAAAAAAACAACTAACATAAAAACACTCAGGTTTAGCCATTTCTTCAGGTTTTGTATTTCCTTATAAAGGCTACCATGTCATGTAAAACTTCTATTAAATAAATATGTATGCTTTTTCTTATTTATCTGTCCTTTGTTACAGAGGTCCCAGTTGGGAACTTAAAGGAGAAAGATACTTTTCTTCTCCTACATTTACTTCCTTCCAGACACCTCCTCGTCTAGTGTTCTCCTTGTAGACTTCTTCCTCTCCTTTTCCCTACTTCAAAGGATTGACCCCGATTGGGAGATGCCTTTATGGTGGACTCAGCACTTAGCACGGATCTCTTTTCTAACCTGAAACTGTCTTTTTTACATTTACTGAGGTGCAGTGTATAGCACTGTGATTCTGATTTCTGTGTCATTTTTATATCATCTGATTTTAAAGAAATATCTTCAACTATTTAATTTTTTCAAATGATTCCTCTTGAACAGATTTATAGCATATGTATATTTTGAATAAATCTTGGTCTGTGCCCCATATGTCAAGGTAATTACCCAGAGATACTCACTATTCAATCTAGGTGGCAGATTCTTGCAAGTGGCAGAATGGAATCCAGCAGCAGGTTTCAAAGCCTGACCCGGGTGCAGTTGTACAACTCAGAGTTCCCATTCATACTCTGATCTATGGAGTGGTGACTTAGGGGCACTCTTCACAGCCCTGCAGGGCCTTTTTGTGGTCACTTCCTCCTCTGCTCTGGAATTGCTTACCAGGCCACCTTGAGAAGATGAGTCAGTCTGTGCCTACTCTTTTCTACATTTAAGTTACATAGTAGGATCCTAAATATTCAGTGATTAGCGTTCAGTGTTTGTCACCTAAGAAACCTTTTAAAGGGGCGCCTGGGTGGCACAGCGGTTGGGCATCTGCCTTCGGCTCAGGGCGTGATCCCGGCGTTATGGG
>NW_023249169.1:0-2505 GCF_002007445.2 Ailuropoda melanoleuca | reverse complement strand
TATCTTCCTCACCACCACATCCTCAGTGCCGGGCACATAGTAGGTGCTGTTAGTGTCTGTTGAACTGAACTCTTGAGGTTGAAGCTATTAGCAAGAAGCTGCCAAGCAACAGGGTGGAAAACCAACCAATAACAACAAAATTGAAGCAATCGTGGCAGTGAGCTCTGAACACACAGAGCAACAGCCCAAGTTTGGCAGTTTTAATACAACAGCCATTTTGCCTCCAAACAAACTGGCACCAGCTCCAGAAGCCTCCCTCTGCCTCTAAAAGAAAGCCAGTTTCTTTTTCTTTAAATTTGCAGCATTCCTCCCCAGAGTTGCAAAGGAGCCGTATCCACCCCACTACCATCAACCAAGGGCTATAGCCAAGTGCCCGTGGTTTGATAGTTACTTAGTATATTTTAGACAGGAAAATAAAATAATACCCACATCAATCTATAGCCACCACCACTTTCCAGAGGGCAGATCCCATTTGTGGAATCTTCTGCATGACAAGAATGAAATAAAGGAATAAGAATTCAGAGTCCTCAGAGATATCCAGGAAGGAGGAGGTAAGTAGAAACATGCAGGGGTGAAGCAAAGTGAGAGAGATCAATGAGCTGACCAAGACTAAGTAAAGAGTGATGTGACCCACTCCATGCCCCCAAATTTCTAACGAAGTCAACAAAACCCATCGATGCTTGGTGTGAATGGTTTATGCTTGTGGAAATCAAATCAGAAGCCAAGTTTCTGGTTAGCAAAGGTGGGGGACAGAGGCAACAAACATGGACTCACGTGCCCAGGAGGCTGGGGAGGCTCTGCAATACTGAGCCCTCATCCCAGTCTCAACAGAAATGTAAGGTATTGACACATCCATGGACCACAGAATTTGTGGGCTTGAGTGCATTGGTTCCTGAATCAATGTCCTTAGGGCATCTCCCAAATTCACCACTTCGTTCTGGGTCTATCAATAAGATACTTCTCTAAAACCTCAGTTCCTCATCTCTAAGACACAGGTCATATTATCTATCTTCTCGGAAGTTGTTCTAAGATGAAGAGATGATGACAGTAAAGGCGTTCAGCACAGCACCTAGGACATGGCAAGCTCTCCCTAAATATGAGCCATCTCCACCTTAACCTCTAGATCTCAGAGAACAGAAGGTTCCCCATGGACACAGTGGGCCCCATATCAGGCTGAGTAGCAGAATCCCTTGGGGATACCCAAGCCCTGCCCAAGATCAGTTGAGTCAGAATCACTGGAGGCATGGCCCAGGAATCTGTTTTTAAAGTCCATCAAGTGATCAATAGAACAGCAACTTGCACTTTTTTTTACATTTCTTTTTCAGTTTTTTACATTCCAATCATTTTTAACATATTCACAGATATATACAACCATCACCAGAGTCAGTTTTAGAACATTTCATCACCTCAAAAAGAAGTCCCATACCCTTTAGCTATCACTCCACCCCTCATCCCCACACCCTAGCCCTAGGCAACCACTAATCTACTTTCGACTCTATAGATATCCCTATTCTAGACTTTCATATTAATGGAATCATATAATATGTGACCGTTTTGTGTCTGGCTTCTTTCAGCATGATGTTTTCATGGTCATCCAGGATGTATCAGGTGTCAGAACTTTACTCCTTTTTATGGTCAAGTAATATTCCACTGTCTGGGTATACCATATTTTGTGTATCTATTCACCTGTTGATGGGATTTGAATCATGTCTGCCTTTTGGCTATTCTGAATGATACTACTCTAAACATTCATGCTACTCTAAACATATTTGTATGGACCTCTGTTTTCATTTCTGCATGGACATATCTCCAAGGAAGATATACAAATGGCCAATAGTACATGAAAAGATGCTCAACATCATTTGCCATTGGAAAAATGCAAATCAAAACCATAATGAGATACCACTTCATACCTACTAGGATGACTAGAATCAAAAGATAGGCAACAACATGTATGGGTGAGGATGTACAGAAACTGGAACACGCACACTGCTATTGGGAATGTCACTTTGGAAAACAGTCTGGCAGTTAAATATTGAGTTACCCTATGACCCAGCAATTCCACTTGTAGGTATAGACCAACTTGGGCTCTTTTAATCTGTGAGAAATGAACTACTGGTACTTACCAAGAACAAAGAGAGGGAAAAAGAGAGAAATGGGAGTTACAAACACAGCCTTCACAACAGGAGCTCATTGCTATTTGCCTTACCTGGTGAGAATATCTCACTTTGATAAATGATTCTGGGGTTAAGACACAATTATTCATAAAATGTGCCCTCTCAATGACTTCGTCAGCTACTCACCAAAGAAACCACCCTCTGTTCTAACCCTGAGGGAGATGTGCTAGATTGGACTTGGTAAGATGTGTTAAGTTTAATCTCTGTACTTTATGATAGACGGAGGGGACTTTCAAGAGTAATGTTGACTACTGAATTTTTTGTTTTGTTCACATTGACTTTAGAACCTCCTGCAGAAGGCCTGACTTTCCTGTACTTTTTATTGCTT
>NW_023249168.1:27266-28984 GCF_002007445.2 Ailuropoda melanoleuca | reverse complement strand
GTTCTGGCCTCAGCGCAGTGCCCGGCAGGGACGGGGGCTGCTGGTCCCTGGGGTCCCAGTGCAGAGCCCCATGCTACCGCTGACAGATGAACCGCTCCCAAGCTGGGGGACACGGCTGGTGTCGGCATCTATGGGGGCCACCTGATCACTGCCGCCCTCCTGGTCCTGTGCTCACAGGCCCGTTCCCCCTTAGGCCTTTGGTCCTTGGCCTCAGCCCTGGACACGGCGGGCCTGAGAGCTGCTTTGTTCAGGCCTGCTGCCCCAGCCCCCCAGCTGCCTCCACTGCCTGGGTGTTCCTGCCTGGCTTGCTCACCTGTGTGTCTGTGTGCCCCTAGCTCACTAGGGGTGCCAGCCGTGTTGGACCCCCCCTGCGGCTCCCTGCAGCTGGAAGAGATGCCGTTGGCCAGAGGGGCAGGCTTGGTCACGCCCTGGACCATGCAAGGCTGCGGTAAGGGCGAGCCTGCGGACGGGCCCTGGGCTGGCTGGTCGGGTGGCCGGGGATGTCCGCTGGGGACCCCCTCCACTGCCTGGCGCTCCGGTGCGGTCCTACGGGTGTAGAGAGAACCTTTTCTATGTGGACAGCATCCACGCATCGGTATTAAAGGTTTTTGGAGGCTTTCGGGACCCGGCTGCTTGCTATGTGCTCTTGCCACGCCTCTGTTGTGACTGATACTTGCTCTGATGAGGGCCATGAACGGCCCTGCTCCTGGACCTCTTCCTCCGAGCATCCGCTGGCCAGGCTTCTGTCTTTCCTTTGCTTCTGAAGGGTTTTGTCCTGGGTTTCAGAAGAGGAGACTTGCTCAGGACCACAGGGTGGGTGCAGAGTGGGGGGTGCAGGGGTGTGTGGGGTGGTGCCCTGTAAGTGCGCTGAGGGGTGTGGGGGGCTGTGGGGGGGGCTCCGCCCAGTGCCTGTTCCGGCAGGGGAGCCTCTGGCAGCCAGAGGTCCTAGCACGGCAGCTGGGACCGAGAGGACTGAGTGGCTGGACATGCGTGTAGAAGGTGGCCTGTGGGGGGTGGAGGGGTCTGTGTCATCTCTGCCTCTTGGTCAGTCCCTCCCACCTCCCCTGCCTCTTGCCCTGGGGTTCTCCAGCCTGTGGAGGGGCTGCTGGGGAGCCTCACAGCTGGCCCTGCTGCTCCCCGTCCCCCGAGGCACTCGGAGCCTTAGCAGCCCGTTCATTCGTTTGTGCCTCTCTCTGCTCTTCCAACTTGTACCCACTGGGCACCTGCTGTGCCTGGTGCTGACCCGCGATCAGGCCCTGCCCCGGAGCACTGCTTTCAGTGCGGGGGCAGGCATCAGAAGGTGCTCGAGCGAGACCACACAGCATGTCGGGCTCTGAGTCATAAGGGCCGAGGATACGTGACCGGCTTCCCGGTAGAGGCTTCCACCATGTTTCCAGTCCCAGAAAGTGCAGCCCAGAGAGGGGTGGTGAGGGGCCCAGGGACACCCAGGGATGAGCCAGGATAGGGCTGGGAGGCAGGCGTCAGCACTCTGCCCAGCCCTTGCTGTCCTTCTGGAAGGTTGGCTGAGCTGGAGGATGGCAGGCTGCTGTAAGGGTGAAGGGTGATTCTAGTTGCCTGGGGGTGGCTGCCTCCTGGCCCAGGTCCTGCAGGGGGGTCAGGCTCTAGCCTTCCCTTTTTGGAGGGAAGCCCTCTCTTTAGCCCTCAGCCCCGTTCACCATCCCCGCAGGGCTGAGCGGCAGGAGCAGCTCCTTGCTCTC
>NW_023249168.1:0-18549 GCF_002007445.2 Ailuropoda melanoleuca | reverse complement strand
TCCCCTGCCTCTTGCCCTGGGGTTCTCCAGCCTGTGGAGGGGCTGCTGGGGAGCCTCACAGCTGGCCCTGCTGCTCCCCGTCCCCCGAGGCACTCGGAGCCTTAGCAGCCCGTTCATTCGTTTGTGCCTCTCTCTGCTCTTCCAACTTGTACCCACTGGGCACCTGCTGTGCCTGGTGCTGACCCGCGATCAGGCCCTGCCCCGGAGCACTGCTTTCAGTGCGGGGGCAGGCATCAGAAGGTGCTCGAGCGAGACCACACAGCATGTCGGGCTCTGAGTCATAAGGGCCGAGGATACGTGACCGGCTTCCCGGTAGAGGCTTCCACCATGTTTCCAGTCCCAGAAAGTGCAGCCCAGAGAGGGGTGGTGAGGGGCCCAGGGACACCCAGGGATGAGCCAGGATAGGGCTGGGAGGCAGGCGTCAGCACTCTGCCCAGCCCTTGCTGTCCTTCTGGAAGGTTGGCTGAGCTGGAGGATGGCAGGCTGCTGTGAGGGTGAAGGGTGATTCTAGTTGCCTGGGGGTGGCTGCCTCCTGGCCCAGGTCCTGCAGGGGGGTCAGGCTCTAGCCTTCCCTTTTTGGAGGGAAGCCCTCTCTTTAGCCCTCAGCCCCGTTCACCATCCCCGCAGGGCTGAGCGGCAGGAGCAGCTCCTTGCTCTCAGGAAGGACGTCCACGGGGGGGNCTGCCTGGGACTGAAGCTTGAGCCTGGGGTCAAGCCCCACCTCGGCCCCCAGCCCTGCATTGTGCCCCCCTCTCTGGCTGAGCCCGTCCCCGGCCCTGGCCAGTCCACTCACCACACACACAGCTACCAGCTCCAGGGCCCTGGGAAGACGAGGATGGGCCTGCCCGTGGCCCCAGCAGGAGTCGAAGACCTCGGCTCTGTCTCTGAGTGACTTGGGGCTATTATGCTGTCATAGGCTGCCCAGAATTCTCTCCCACCCTGCTGAAGTGTAGCTTGTTAGGACGGCCCCTCAGGCCACTGCCAGCCCGGGACCCAGCAGCCCCCCATGCCCACCCAGTTTCCATGACTCTCCTGAGGGTGTCCATGGTGGGCCAGGGGACTGGGGTACACCCCGAGCAGGGATGGACGCAGGCTGTAGGCCAGTGGGCTGCCCTGTGAAAGCACCATCTGACCCCAGGCAGGTGGTGACTGGGGGCTCACTGGGCTCTGCCCTCCACCCGGCCCTGTGGCCATGTCGACCTTGGTCACGGGGATGCTGCCCGCTGGCCCAGGAGACATGATCCAGGCCCCCCCCAAAGAGAGCCAGAGGCACGGCCCCCTCTCGCTCTGGCTCCTGGGGCCCTGGGCAGACCCGCCACCTGGAGGGCTCGAGCCAAGCCAGGTAGCGTTCGTGCTGACACCGACGTCCATGCCGGCCCCCTGGACCAGCCGGGGGCCCTGTGAGGGACAGCCACCTTCCCCAGGAGGGGGGCCGGGCCAGCGTGCGGAGGGAGAACTTGGGGGTCAGCACGCCCCTGCTGCTTGCCTTCTCCAGAGCCTCAGTCTCCCCGTCTGTAAATTGGGCTGGTGGTGGTGCCTGCCTCAAAGCTCAAGGTGGCAATCCGAGAGCAGGTCACGGCACTGCCATGCCTGGGGGCGTTGTACTGGCCCCCTGCACCTGTTTCGGTTGTGGGCGTTCCGAGACAGGAGAGTGGGGGAGCAGGAGAGGTTCTGGGGGGGCACGCAGTCTGAGATGTTCTTCTGCTCAGTGCAGCCGGGTCTCCACACCTGACTCGCGGGTCTGCTTCTCTGTCCCCAGGGAATCTGGGCTCCATCTTTCTGCGGCTGACGATGATGTCATGGCTGCCCTGAGGTGGCCCAGGCCCTCCCAGCAGCCAGGTGACCTGCGGGGAGCGCCCTGCGTGGCCTGGTCCGACTACACCGAGCAGTCAGGCCCCCGGGGGAAAGCCTGCAGCCACCCCGCGTGGTCGGAAGGCGAGGAGGCCAAGGATGGGGACAGCTCGGTGTCATCGGGCCGCCTCTCTGGCTCCTCTGGTGGCCACGAGTCCTGCCCATCTCCCCCCGGGCCCTGGAAGGAGAGGCCCCCCCAGGTGCTGGGGCCCCGGCGGCGGCCCAGAGAGAGCAACCCGCGGCTGGAGCAGCTGCGGGACAAGATCCGGGCCCAGGCACAGTGGCAGGCCAGCTGCGCCTCCCTGGGCACCTCCACCCCGTCCAGCGCCTCGCGCCTCCACAGAGCCTCCAAGCCAGACCCCCGGAGGAAGGCCAGGAGGCTGACGACCGCCCCTCCAGCCCCGTGGGACGTGCTGAGGCCCAGGCCCTCCAGCAAAGGTGCTGCGTTTGGAGGCTGTGGAGTCACTGCCACATGGGAACTTCCTCCTGGAAGTTCTTCACGGACCCTGTCCTCACGACGCCCCTTTCACTCCTCTCCAGGCTTCGTCGCCCTGAATGCGGCTCAGTGTGGAGTGCAAGACAAGGCAATCCCCGGCCAAGGGTGCGAGCCCTCCGGGGTCCCCCAGCACCCGGCCTCAGGTGAGGGGCCGCACGGCTGGCCATCCTGGCAGCCCCCCAGACCCTCAGGCGGTGGTCAGGCCGGACGGTTCTGGACCCTGCGGTTTCTCCCTTTCTCTGCGCGACTGGCTCTAGTATGATCCCGCTCAGACGACACTAGAGTGGAGGGCCAAGCACAGATGAGGACCCGCCTGCCATTCTCCGGAACGTGACCTCCAAATCTCTGCTTCCCACTCGGGGAAGGAATTCGGGCAGGCCCCGCAAGGCAGGCAGGGGCTCTCCTGCACAGAACGCGTGACGTCTTTCCTCCACGGTCACATACCAGCTGCCGGGGCTGGCTGAGCCCTCCCCGGGCCTGGGAGGTGCTGAGGGCTCGGTCACGCGCAGGCAGACTGCTTGCGGGTGGGAAGGGGGCTGGGCCCAAGGGAAGGTTTTGGCTCCCTCCTTCACTCAACAGATAGGAGGGGTGAAATTGGAGAGGCAGACAGGAGCCAAGCTTGGAGGCCAGAGGGCGGTAGTGTTTAAAGAGTCTGGATTGCACCACTGGACATGGGCCCTGGAAACTGCTTCGGAGGGTTTTAAGCAGGAAGCCCCAGTGGGTCTGGGCTTGGGCAGGCTGGCTGTTTGCGGGATGGGGAGCGGGGAGGAGGGCGTTCTCTAGTCTAGAAAGGCAGCCTCATTCCAGCAAGGTTTTGGAGGCCCCGGAGTGGGGCAGGGGGACAGACTCGGGAGCAGCAGTCAGGCTGCCCTGGGATGCCCGAGGCTGCTGGGGTCTTCGGCACAGGGGAACAGTATGGGGCCCGGGGGCAACAGTGGCACCGGGCAGGCCAGGGTGGGGCGGAGGTTGGTCAACATGGGATTTGGGACCCCCTGGGTTCCAGCCGCAGGTGCCTCTCCGGACGCATGTCCCGTCCCAGCTGGATGTGTGCGCTGAGTGCAGATGTAGGCTGGGCCCAAGGGGCCTGCCTGTCAGAGCCAAGGGGGCAGCGTCCAGCTCCGGCCTGGCCGTGGGCTGCAGCAGCTCCCCGTGCCCCCGTGCCCAGGCGGGCTGTGACTCATGGCAATCACCCTGCCTTCTCCTCCTCCACCCACGGGGACCCGACGGCCTCAGCTCCCCAAGCACCCCCACTCCACAGAGGCCACTGGGGCTCCACAGCCAAGGTCAGGACTGGCCGCCGCTCCCTTGGGCACTCAGCAACATCCAGTGTCATTGGTCACCATTCTCGACCATCACGTCTCATCCTCCCCGCGTTAGAACCCTCTGGAAGCAGGCGTGGGGCAAGGCCTAGGTTTTTTGTTTTTCTTTTTAAGTTACGGCAAGATACACATTATGCAAGATTTACTATCTTCACCACTATTAACTGCACAGTCCGGGGATGCCAGTCACACCGTGGTGCAGCTGTCCCTCCACCCGTTCCAGAACGTGGTCATCTTCCCAGACTGAGCTCTGTCCCATCACACACGGACCTGCCCCTCCCCTGGCCCCCGCCCCCCTCTCCCTGGATGTGGCTCTGACACCTCTAGGGCCTCACGTCAGCGGATCCTACAGTGTTAGGGCTTTTTTGTGGACTTGGGTGCTGGGGGCCCTCCTGCCAGCAGGTTCTCGGCAGTGAGGACAGAGGGACCAGCCTGGGCCTGGAGAGGCCTTTGGGCCAGGCTTTTCCCAAGCACCCCTGGCCCTGCTTACGCAGAACTGGCTGATTGGGTTCTTGGTGCCCCTCTAGACACAGCTGAACCCCAACCATGGACAGAGACACTGGGCCTGAACAGCACAGGGAAATGTGGCCACACTGGCCCTCAGGAGGCTGGTCCCCTCCTGCTGGCCACTGTGCTTGTCACGGGACTTGGACAACCTCCACCCCCTTGGGGTCTCCATGTCCCCTTCTGTCCAGCCAGGTGGACCCCACGATGCAAAACTCCTGTGGCCCTAGCTCTCATCCCCCCTCCCCCTGCTGAGTCCCTGTCCAGCCTGGCTGGCTGCCGCTTCGTGACAGCCCATTCAGTAAACACAAGGGCTGCAGGTCAACCTGAGATGGGCAGGGGAGACCCCGCTGGGAGGCCGTTCCATCCTCAGGGACTCACGGCCCCAGGCACTCTGGAATTTGTGACCAGTCGGGGCTCCGTGTGGGAGGGTATAGAGGGCCCAGGCCTGCTGGGGGAGCTCCCCCAGGGTGGCCCCATATAGACCCCCAAGAGGGACGAACAGTAAGGATATCCCTCTGGCCCTGCGCTCGGCCGCCCAATCTGGCACAGGCCTGGGAGCAGGGAGGACAGACACGCTGCTCCGTAGGAACCCAGGTGCACAAGTGTGGCTGTCCCCATGAATGTCACTGCTCACCTTCCCTCCTTCTCTCCTCTCCCTGAAGTTCCACGGGAGAAAGCCAAAAGGATGAAAGGTAGTCCTTGCAAAAGGGAGAAGACCCCAGGATCACCCTTCCCCAGAAGAGCCTCCAAAGACAAAGGTAAGGTCTGCCCATCTGGGGCTGTGGCACGACCTGGGGGTAAAGGTCTGTGAGCCGGCTCCCCAGGTGGGCACACGGCTTTCTGGAACGCAGTTTCTGGTGAGGGGATAGCTGGCTGCCAGCGGAGGCCAGGCTGCTGTGGCCCAGGGACCTGGGATCAGCAGGGGCTGGGCTGTGTGGGGGTCCACCGTTCACGGAGGAGGGGAAGTACTGGTGTCATAGCTTGGGGAACCGCAGACCCTGGCCGTCACCACGGTGCCAAGGGGTCCCTGCCCAGGCAGGGGCCACCCCCTGTGATGGAGTGAAAGCCCACAAAAGCCCTGAGCGGTGGGCTGACCTTGCAATGCCCCCAGACGGTAAAAGTCTCTAAGCACACAGCCGCTCGCTCCCCGTGGCTTCACACACATTTATAGTCTGCACTCGCGTGTGCGGAGACACACCAGTGATGGTGGGCAGCTTCGAGGTGTCCGGTGGACAGATGTGTTGACTGCCCGTCGGCGGCATCCCTGGGGAGCCGCGTGCAGCAGCCTTCAGCAGCGGGGGGACGGTTTGGCGGAGGGAGTGCTTTCCCTGTCCGCCTGGTTTGGGATTTGGACTGCAGGCAGCAAGCCCAGAGCACCTGCTTCACCTGAGCCCCTGGTGGCCGTCAAGGCCTTGCATTTTGTCCACAGTCTCCTGGCCCTATGGGGACTCGATGCTGTCACGAGGGGTACGTGTCAGCCAGCCACGTCCCAGGAGAGTCAGAGGAAGACATGGGGATGGTGGTGGGCCTGAGGTCCCAGCGGAATTTCTACTTCGGGCGTCTCTCCCCTCGGGCCTGGGCGGGGTGGCGGGGTCCAGCAGAGACCCAGCTGTCTGGCCGGGATAGGTTTGTGGCCGTGCCCTCACTGGATCCAGCAGCCCCTAGGAGGGCCCTGCACGGCGCGTGGGGAACGAGGGAGGCAGTATTCCTCTGGGCGGTCAGTGTGGGGTGGCTGCACTCCCTGGACATCAGCTTGGCGACCCTCACGGCCTTCCTCCGGGGGGCTTTGTCCCATCCTGTAGATGGGGACATTGAAGCTCACAGAGGCCCACGCGGGCGAGCCAGCCCCAGGTCTCTGCTGCTCACCCGAGAGAGCCCGGCACCGTGTGCTCTGCCCGTGCCCAGCGCCCGTCTTTCTGCTCGGCGCCCTCAGACCCACCACCTCCGCTGGGGGCAGTGCCGCCTTGGGCAGGATGCATGAGCGCTTCCCTCCTCCACGCTGGCTTCAGGGGCGCCTGAGGGAGGCAGGCAGCCGCGAGCCACTGGGGCAGACACCTCTATTGGGCCGGGTGGGAGGCTACAGGAGAGGAGGGAAAACCCCCCGTCGAACCCGACACTGAGGGATGCTGGGAGCCACGGAGAAGGTTCCAGAAGGCCCACTGAAAAGGAACAAGATATCACAGTTTTCTGCGTCGTTGTCTCCTCCTACCCCTCAGCTTTTTGGTTTGCTTTATTTTAATGGCTCGCTTGACAAATGACCTGCTTTCTGCCTGACACTGGGTCAGAGGGTGTGCCACGGGCTGCATCCATCATCGTAACCACCGTGTCACCCTGACGGACTTGACCATTAGTTTCTGTCAGTGACCAAGTCACAGCTGGGCTAAGGAGAGATGAGCTTGGGGTCAGAGGTCAGAGCCACAGGACTTGGGAATTGGATGAATTAGGAATTTGCTGTAGTTAACAAAAAATTAAATCGCAATAGTTATAAAATATTCATCCATCCGGGCCGATGGAAAATGAAGCCCAATATTTAATTTCAGATTATAGCACCTCACTTTGCATTTTTTATCATAGATTAGGTTGGCCCTGGAACTCTGACAGGGCACTTGGGGACTTCATCCATTTCCGCAGATTAAAAATCCTCTCGTAAAAAAATTAATTGCCATTAAACTGCTCAGCGGAAGAAAAAATGTGCCCATCAGGACCCATTTATTGACCCGGACCCCTCTGGCGGGCTAATGGGGGATGAGCGGCCGGTGATGGAGGGGCCTGTAGGGAGGGGCCTGGAGGGGCCTGGCCAGCAGGCAGCCCCGTCGCCCAGGGCGGGGGTCCCTGCGTGGTATCCCCAGGGAGGGAGCCCTGGTGGCAATTTTGTGCAGTTTAGCAGTGTCGGGGGGCCAGGGCGGAGGAGCCTTGTGGGGAACCCAACCCCACTGGTGCTTTTCAAGACTCTGATGTGGCCAGCTGGGCAGTGCCGGCCTCAGCCCTGGCCTTTGACTCTGCCTGGAGCCGGCAGAATCCTGACCCCTCCCGGCCCAACCCCTGCAGTGAGAGTGGCCACTTTCTTGCGGTCCCGTGGGGCGGTGCTCACAGATGGGGAAACCAAGTAAAGTCACTCCCCCCCAAGGCTCATAACTAGTCATGGGCACAGCCAGAGTTAGACCATTAACCTCCTGAGTCCCACCGGCCTGGCGTGGGAGGGTGTGGCCTCCAGGGCCCTCGCTGGAGGGGTGTGGCTTGTGGAGGGGTGACCTTGGGGACCGGTCTTGGAGGGATGTGGCTTTACAAAGCGCAAGACTAGGGACGCCTGGGTGACTCAGTGGTTAAGCGTCTGCCTTCAGCCCCGGTCACGGTCCTGGGGTCCTGGAATCGGGACCCATATCGGACTCCCTCCTCAACGGGGAGCCTGCTTATCCCGCTTCTGCTCCCCCTGCTTGTGCTCGCTCTTGCTCTCTCTCTGTCAAATAAATAAAATCTAAACAAACAAACAAATGAAAAACAAAAGGCAAGACTTCAAGGTGGTGTAGCCTTGTGTCATGTCCCATAGGCCTGGGCTTCGGGGCATGGCCGTGGTCCTTCCTACAGGTGTGGCCTATGAAGGGTGTGGCTTTGTGTCACCCCTTCCCCTTCCTGGGGCGCTGCTCCAGGGCTGTGACTATCTCCGGGTCTGGGAGGTGGGGGAGGGTCCCCTAGCATGTGCTAGAGAGGGCCCGCACCCTGTTGGCTGCCTGCCCCCAGGGGTCAGCTCTCTGCATGGTCTCTGCTGTAAGGCACCCTTGCTTGGCAAAAACACCCCCCTTTATGGGAGGCAGGACAGGTCTCGGCCTGGGAGGTCCAGTTTCCTGCCCAGAGCGGGCCCTGGGGAGATGCAGTATGTGCACGTGAATACGCATGTGTGTGTGGGGAGGGGGTGTATGTCTGTGTGTGTGTGCATGTGTGTATGTGTGTGTGCGTGTCGTCTGTGTGTGCACGTCTGTGTGTCTGTGTGTATGTGTGTGCGTGTCTCTGTGTGTGTGTGTGCGTGTGTGTGTGCGTGTCTGTGTCTCTGTGTGTGTGCGTGTGTGTGTGCGTGTCTGTGTCTCTGTGTGTGTGTGCGTGTCTGTGTGTATGTGTGTGCGTGTCTCTGTGTGTGTGCGTGTGTGTGTGTGTGTGCGTGTCTGTGTGTCTGTGTGTGAGCTAAAGCTTGGCCGCGGCTTCCGGCCTCTGCCAGCAACCTGGTCTGTAGTGACAGTGGGGCTGGTGTTGGCATTCAGTGAGCGTGATCTGGGATTGTGAAGCGGAGCTTTGATAAACGCTGTGTCTTATGTGACGACATTTGTTAACAAAGGCGCCTTTGTGGTTGGGAGGCGGTGGCGTCGGTGTCCGTGCTCCTGGGACCCCGCGTCCCGAGGCCTGGGCATCCTTGTGGAGGAAAAGTAAACACGTGGCTCTGCTCAGGGCCGAGGTCAGCTGTAGCGTTAGCCTCCCGCTCGCAGCCCCTCGTGACCACGTCCCTGCGGGATGGGCCAGCGCTGGCCGAGCGTGTGCTGTGCGCCTGGGTCTGTGGCCTTGGTTTTACAGGCAAAGCCGTGGGGGGCAGGTTTTATTACCCCGTTTACCGAGGGTCCAGAGTCATCCTGGGACGTGGCCCTGCCTCTTGCTGGCCAGTGGCTGAGGCTCACCCCGGCTCCCCTGGGACCGTGTGAATCAGTCTCCGAGGGCTGCTGGGGCCGAAGACTCCTCGTCTGGGCCCGCGTTCGGAAGGCCCCAGCCGCTCCAATGTGTGTGCGTTTTCTCTGTTTAAGATTCTGAGTTGGTTGGTGTTTACGCCTGGAGGAAAGGACCAGCCCTGGTGAGGGCCCTGCTTGGGCCCCCTCCCGCCCTCCCCAGGCTCCAGAGCAAGGCTCCCTCAAGAGACCAGGCCCCCACCGGGGAATTAGGTAGCTGGTACCTTCGCTTGGGCTCCTCCCTGCTCTGCTGGGGCATCTGGGGGGTGGGCGAGGAGGGGAGGGGCGGCCCTGGGCGCAGAAGCAGCTTCCCCCCAGCGGCCTGTCGCACGCCCTGCCAATCTGCCATCACACGGGACTTGGGGAAATCATGATGCTTAAAAGCGAAGGAAAGGTTTTCTGCCGCTGAGAGACATGTTTTAGGCTGCTGGGAGGCAGGGGATGGCCAGCTGGGCTTTCCCAACGCAGGGAGTGCAGGATGGGAGCGCCAGGGGCTCCTTGGCAGACACACGTCGAACCCCGTTCGTGCTGTTTTCACCAGGTCTAGAGTGGGTGCCTCTGTGCCAGGTGCCCGGGCAGAGCCTCGAGTCACCCATATTTGGCACCTGCACCCACAGGGGTTCTGTGAGTCCGTGAGGCATGTAAGGGCCAAGGGCCGAGCTCCTGGGGAGCAGGGCTGGGGGTGCCTCTGGGTGGGGGAGCTGGCTCTGCTCCTCCGGGGCCCCTGCAGCCCCTAATGCCTGTGACCCCTTGTCTTTGCAGGAGACAGCAAGAAAGTCGGAGCTGCCGAGGGCTCCCCCGTGTGCCCCCGGATGCCCAGTCCAGCCTCAGTCCACGGTGACCTGCAGGTGTCTGCCAACACACCCAACCTGGCTTCCTGCGATCAGCCCGTGACCATCCAAAATGCTATGGCCGTCCTTAGAGGTCTCCGCCAGCAAGTCCAGGCCGGGCTGGAGCTGGCCCGGAACCGCCACCCCGGGGAAGGGCCAGCACCGGGGCGGTCAAAGCTGTGGCTGCAGGACCCTTCAGGGAGGAGGCAGCGGGGCCCCTGGAGCACCCCAGACGTGCGGGGCTCCTTCTCGAAGAGTCCTCAAGCAGGGGTGGAGGGGAGGCGCTCCTCCTTAGAGAAGGCTGGCAGCTTCTCCACTGGGCATCGTTGGAGCACCCTGGCTGCGTGGGAGTCCTATCCCCAGCTGACTGGAGCAGCCCAAGGACGGAGCCCCTCCTTCCAGAGGCCCGGGAGCCCCCCTGAGAGGCTGACCACCTTGCCTCAGCGGCCCTGGAGCACCTCGGCCAGGCAGGCCTCCAGGTCCCAGCGGACCTGGGCCACTTATGGAGACTGGGACACCTCCGCCCGAAGACCCTGGAGCCCTTCTGGCCAGCGGTCCTGGAGCGCCTCCTTCACGCAGGGCTCTGGCAGCCCGTGCAGGGGCAGAGGCTCCCTCCTGCCACCCTCGGGAGTGGAGCACAGCTGGCTGAGGCCTGCGGGTGGTGCCCCTGGGAAGGAGAACGAGGCGCGGGTGCCGCCGCCCTGCCCAAAGCCCCGGGGGGCCCTGGGCCACCCCCACAGCGCCGAGACGCTGCGGGAGTTCATGCGCCAGAAGACGCTGGCCCGGCGGCGGCAGGCCCTGGAGGAGAAGGCCTCGGCTGTGCGCGCGCTCGAGCTGAGAAACCAGAGGCTGCAGGAGGTCTACCGGAAGCAGCGGGAGGCCGTCCTCGGCAAAGCCGTCCCTGTGGTCTCCCAGACCACCCCCGGCATTGTGACCTTTTTCCCGCATTGCGCGCAGTCCAGGGTAGGTGCTGGGGACGTGTGAGGACGCGGAGCCCGCCAGCTCAGCCACTGAGCTCCCAGCAGCCCCAAATGCTTGCCTCCCTGGGGCTGGCGGGGCCTCAGAGGGACCCATCACCTCTGCCCCAGTCCTAGAGAGGGGACCCCCATGGGCTCCACCTGGAGCCCCCTGGAGGTCAGGGCTAGTCCTGGGGCCACGAGAAGGGTCTCTGGGTCTTCCTGCCAGGACAGGTCTCTGACGGTGTTCTCTCCTGCTTTAGGGCCCGGAGGCTCCCGGGAGCCTGGGGTCGCCTGTGCTGGAGTGGAGCAAGGTGACCTCCGGCATGGTGCAGGGGGACCAGGAGGCCCCGGGCAGGTGGGTAGGCAGGCGGGGGTTCCATTGCTGGGGGAGCTGCCCCAGTGCGGGGGACCACGGGGGCACGGGCTCCCACTGCACGTTTACGGAGCACGAGGCAGGGGCATCGCGCGGTCCCCACCCCCACTCTCGGAGCTCAGAACATTTCAGCACCCCAAAGCAGCCTGTGCCCGCCGGCAGCTCCCCCAGCAGCCTGCCTGCGATCGGCCTGCGCAGAGGCATCTGTGGGGGTGGGTCATGGAACGGAGTCCAGCAGGTGTGGCCCTTGGGGTCGGGCTCCCTCCCGGGGGCGTGTTTTCCGGGTTCTTCCTGTTGTAGCGTGTCAGGCCTTCGCCGCTCCTTTGTGGCCACATCTGGTGCCACTGTGTGACACAGGTGGTCAGTCCCGTGGTGGGGGACCACGTTTGGGCCGCCAACCCCTCTGGCCGCGCTGCGTGAATTGTTTAAATATCCGTCCCGTGGGTCCCGTTACCGGGTTCCCCCCACGGAACGGCCGGCACCTCCCTCTGAATGGGACGTCTGTCTTCCACTTTCCGAGGAGCTGCCAGTGGTTTTCCTCACCGGCTGCGCCATTTCTCATCACCCCCCACCCCCCACAGCCGATGACGACCCCGGTCTCTCTGTGTTCTGTCAACACTCCTTTTCTGTTTTGTTCTCTTTTTTTTTTGTGGTTTTTCACTATCGTGTATTTTTTTTAAGATTGTTTTTATTTATTTGAGAGAGAGAGAGAGAACGAGCAGGGGAGCAGCAGAGGCAGAAGGAGAAGCAGACTCCCCACCGAGCAGGGAGCCCCACGTGGGGCCCAATCCCAGGTCCCCGGGATTCTGACCTGAGCCGAAGGCAGACGCTTCACCAGCTGAGCCCCCCAGGCGCCCCAACTATTGTGTATTTCCATCGAGCCGGGGCAGCTGTTCACCGGGTCCCTCCCAGGGCAGGATCTTGAAGTGGGGGGTCAGGAGACCGTCTGCCCCCTTGCATGGGGCACTCCTGAAGGGAGCAGCTCCACAGAGCAGCCCGGAGGCTGCGTGTTTTTGAGCTGCTTAAACTTGACGTCTGGTAACACCAGACGGGGGTGCAGCTCAGTGAACACTCACAGGTTCCTGTGCCCGGACTGAGAGCACGGCCGCTGTCAAGGGCAGCCCCACCCGCAGCGGCAAGGCCTGTGGGGGCTCCTGGCTGCCCTGACCTGATGCCCCCGGCTTCCTCCCCAGACAGCGGAGGCTATGGACCCTTCATCTTGCTTCCTTGTGTTCTTTTTCTCGCCACATTTTAAAGAAATTACAGGGAAATACACATAACATAGATTCACCGTCTTGACCGCTTGTAAGTGCACAGTCCGGGGGCGTCAGCGAGTTCACACTGCCGTGCACGGTCCCTCCGTCCATCCCCAGAACGTGGGCACCTTCCCACACTGGGCTCCGTCCCATTAAGCCCCATTCCCAGCCCCCCGCACCCCACTCCCCCTCCCTGTGTCTGTGGATCCGACTCCTCTGGGGCCTCCTGGGAGCAGATTGCTCGGGACCGGTCCTTCTGCGCCGGGCTGATCTCACTCGGCACCATGTCCTCCACGTTGGAGCCGGTGTCGGGGTTCCTTCCTTATCACGGACAAGGCATGTTTTCGTTGTGGTTGAGTTGTAGGTGTTTCTCATCTGTGTGGGTGTTGACCCTTTGGGACACAGGGTTTGTGATCACGTCCCCCCTCCCGGAGGCCACCTTCTCACTCTGTTCACTGTGCCCTTCCATGCACACCAGTTGCGGATTTTGAAGTACTTTGGTTGGTCTATTTTTTCTCTTGTCGCCCAGGTTCTTGGTGTTAAACCCCAGAACTCGGTCTTTCTTGGGCCGAGTGTGGCCCGCTGTTGGAGAGAGGCCCCGTAGCCACCCCTCCGGCCACAGACAGTCTCTGTAAACAGTCGTGCTCCTTCACAGAAGCTGCGCTAGGCTCACCCCTGCACACACGTGTTTCGAACGCGCCGCGGAGGACGCACGCGCCAGACCTGACCCTCTCCGCCCTCTCTCCCTGCAGCTTCTGCCTGTGTTTGAACAGAGCCTTGAATCGCACTGAGACTCTAGAGATGGGCGGCCCCCAGGACGGCTGGGATGGTGCCCCCATGCTGATGTCCACCCGCTCCTCCCCGGGCCCCCTGAAGCTCCAGGACCTGAGCAGCCGCTCCCCGCGCCCAGGCGTGTGCATCTACCTGGACCCCGAGGAGAGCGAGCGCCTGGGCACATCGGGGCCGCTGCACTTCCGCTACAAGCAGGCCCGGCTACAGGCGCTGGAGACCATGGCCAACGTCCTGAAGCAACGGATCGACATCCTCACGGCCAAGCTGCGTGGGTCGGAGGCTCCAGACGCTCTCGCCGACCCAGTCTCAGACCTGTCGCCCTCACACCGCAGCGCCGTGCCGGCTGCCCCCATGCCCTCAGCTCCAGTCTGCTCTGGAGCCCTGGTGCCCAACGGGAGCAGAGGGGCCCCCTGGGACCGGGCAGACGTGCCGGCCGGGCCACTTGTCTCTCCCACGTGCTTCTTGGATGGCAAGACGCTGCCGTGGAGCCCCGACTGGGAGCGGCGGCACAGTGTGAGCCTGAGAGGCCACCACGACAGCAAGCCCCGAGGTAGGGCCGGTGCCTGGGCCACAAGTGACCACCAGCCCCACCAGTGGCCAAGGGGACCCCACTTTCTCCCTGCCCCTCAGCTTCCTCTCCCTAAAGGGGAGATAAAGATGACGATACCACAGCAGGTGTCCAGGCCACCTGAGGGTCCGTTGGTGACAGTCCTGGCAGAGCCCGGCCACATGCTAAATCTTCCATCAGCTGTAGACCTTGTCAGCACCTTGGCCCTGGCGGGAGGAGGGGTGAGGCTTGGCCCTGAGGCTTATGTGCCTGCCACTTCCCTGTCCTGCCTCCGAAGAGGGGCGAGAAAGTGGACACGGCCTGCCAGGCCCCTCCTGCCTTGGGGGCTGGGGGTGCCCCTCCTTCCGCCCCCCCCCCCCGCTAGCAGCTCCTCCCCTCCTGCCAACTCCTGGGGAAAGAGCCCTGGTGTCCATCTCTCCAAAGGTTTCATTGAGGATGGGCGTTTGGAGCTGGATAACAGGCTGGCAAGAAACACGGCTTCCTTCCAGGCCCTCGGCCCCTTCATTGGGAGGTGAGCCTGCGCGCCCTCCACGCACCCCGGCCTCGCCCTCGCCATGAGCCACCGGCAGTGCACAGCTGGTGCACAAGCGTGCACAGGGGTTTGGGTGCGGCTGGGCTGCTGGGGGAGTGACAGAGCCCCTGACCGGACCGTGACAAGCCCCCAGACTTGGGTCAGGGCCTGCTGGCTCTGGGGCTGGCCAGGGCAGGGCAGGGCGAGACAGCCCAGGCCACACAGTGGCTCAGAGACTCCACTCTGGCTGGGCTGTGGGCAGTGGGCCCCTGACCCAAGGTCCCCGTTGATGGGGGAACAGCCCCTGAATGCATCCCTCCCCACACTCCTCTGCACTGGCTCCCGGCCCCAGCCGGACTCTGTCGGCCACATTTTCCTTGTGATGGGTGGGTCCTCTCGCCCAGGTCCCATGTCCCGTGTCTGAGCGCTCAGGACCACCCATCCAGACACCCTTGCACCTCCTGTGGCTTTCCTCCCCAGCGCCGCCTGAGTCCTTCGGGGGGGGCCCCCTCCCAGGGCACGTGGAGTCCAGTTGGTGGAGCAGACTGGTTACTGCCAGCAGGGGGCAGCATTGGGCTGGACTCCTGCTTCTCCACCACCTGTGCCCCAGACCCGAGGGAGGTCAGGGAGGGGAGAATCCCCAGAGGTGGACCCGGCACCTGGGCTTCAGGCGGACACCCCACATCTGCGCGTCCCCCTGCTGGACAGCCAGCAGGGCCTCGCAGACCCAGCAGCTCGCAGTGCCGGGCGTTTCTACCCAGGGGATGCCCACACCCGGGCACTGGGTCCTCCCCGTCCCCAGCGCCCCCAGGTCCCTGACCAGGCCGTGCAGAGTCGTGCCCTGGACGACCCAACAGCCTTGCCATGCAGGGATCAGGGCCCACTTTCGGGCCCCGCGGTGTGTCCAGGAAAGCTGCCTGGCTTGTCCTTTCTAAAATGGCAGTTGCCACTCCCTGATCAGGCTCTGTGACCGCTGGTTGCCTCACTCACCTCCTGGGTCCAAGGATCAAGGTCAAAGGCTCCTCGTCCAGCTTATGGCCCTTCCGCTGCTGCCCCAGGCCGGCGGCCCCAAGTTCTCCAGATCCAGGGCCTGGCCGGTCCTGCCGCCTCTCAGGCCCGTTTCTGAGTTGGGGTGGAGCCATGCCCCACCCTGCCTTTCCCTGCTGGGATCCCGGGGCTCCGTCTGGCTGGGGACCCAGCCTGACACCAGCATGGCACGGTGAGGATGCCGGCTCCCACCCTCCGAGGGCCCGACCGCACCAGCATCTCCGGAAGGAAGGGTGGGGGAGGGCGCGTCCCAGCTGTGTGCCTGCTGCCACGGGCTCTCTGCACCTCGGACAGTGCTGTCCGTGCCCTGCGAGCTGTGTTCTCCTTCCCATTTTACAGACAGGAACACTGAGGCTCAGAGAGGCCCAGTGACATGGCCAGGATCACATAGCTCGTGGGAGCCTGGACGCCAGAGCCCACGTTCTTCCACTGTGCCATTCCCTAGTCTGGCGCCCTCAGACTTGCCCTGAGAACTCGTTAGACATGCAGAGTCCCCAGCCTACCCCGGCCCTCCTGAACCTGGGGCACGAGGCTGGGTCCCGGGTCCAGTCCCGCAGGGCACCGTTTGAGAACCACTGCCCTGGGAAGTCTAGGCCCGAGGTCAGCAAGACCGGCAGGCCCCTGCCTGTCTGTGGATAAAGTCGTATGGACACCCACCCATGCTCATCCTTCACTCGAGGGGGGCCGCGGTCCTGCTCACACGGCAGAGTTGAGTCGTGTCCACAGAGGCTGTGTGGCCTGCAAAGCCCCCGTGTTTGTTGTGTGTCCCTTTATGGGACGTGTTTCCTGACCCTGGCTTATCAACTGATGGCCACGCAGGCATTTCCTTTAAGGAGAGCAGCTGGGTGCCCCCGCAGTGACCTGGTCCCTCCTGTCCCCTCCTGTCCCCTCATGGTCATGCACTCCTGCAGCAGCCCCACCCCATCCTGGGTCTTCCCAGGTTCAGCCTCCAAGCCCATCCATCGCTTCCCCGGGGCTGTTCCCTCTTTCCAGGACCCTCTTCCCTGCTGTCTCCCCTGCAAGGCCAGGGGCCGCAGGAGCAGGGGCCGGGTGGTCACATAGCAGGTGTCCGCAAACTACTGGGGTGGCTGGAGGACAGCCATGCCCCCCCCAGTGTCCACGCCCCGGGGGTGTGTCCTTAGTCACTCTGGTGGTCCTGAGATGCTGTGCGCCGGGGGAGACAAGTGACATGAGGTGGAGCTGTGTAAAAGGTCACTCCCCAGGCGCAGCGGCTCTCCTGGCCTACTGCTGTCTCGGGAAAGGCCCAACCTCATGCCTTCCTCCCAGTCCTGTTAGAATGTGCTGGCCAGCCCCAGGGCAGGGGGTTAGGGTGGCCTGAGCGGGGGCAGGTCCCCGAGTCCAGCCGGCCCGGTGTGACCCCTGCGTCCTCTGGCACCTGGCCGGCTCAGGCTCCCTCTGTGGGACAGGGTAGCATTTCGGGCCATGAGCCGGTGGTGGTGAGAGTTAGGGCTGGCGTGTCCACCCCGCTCCGCTCTGGGCCGGTGGACATGCCCCTGAGCAGATGGTAGAGGGAAGGACAGAGATGAGGAACGTGCCCTGTGCCCCTCACTCCCAGAGTGGCCGTCTTCCCCGAAGGGCCTGGCGTGGGGGCAGACCCAGAGCAGGCCCGGGCTTGCAGGCCAAGGGCGTTCTGGCCTCAGCGCAGTGCCCGGCAGGGACGGGGGCTGCTGGTCCCTGGGGTCCCAGTGCAGAGCCCCATGCTACCGCTGACAGATGAACCGCTCCCAAGCTGGGGGACACGGCTGGTGTCGGCATCTATGGGGGCCACCTGATCACTGCCGCCCTCCTGGTCCTGTGCTCACAGGCCCGTTCCCCCTTAGGCCTTTGGTCCTTGGCCTCAGCCCTGGACACGGCGGGCCTGAGAGCTGCTTTGTTCAGGCCTGCTGCCCCAGCCCCCCAGCTGCCTCCACTGCCTGGGTGTTCCTGCCTGGCTTGCTCACCTGTGTGTCTGTGTGCCCCTAGCTCACTAGGGGTGCCAGCCGTGTTGGACCCCCCCTGCGGCTCCCTGCAGCTGGAAGAGATGCCGTTGGCCAGAGGGGCAGGCTTGGTCACGCCCTGGACCATGCAAGGCTGCGGTAAGGGCGAGCCTGCGGACGGGCCCTGGGCTGGCTGGTCGGGTGGCCGGGGATGTCCGCTGGGGACCCCCTCCACTGCCTGGCGCTCCGGTGCGGTCCTACGGGTGTAGAGAGAACCTTTTCTATGTGGACAGCATCCACGCATTGGTATTAAAGGTTTTTGGAGGCTTTCGGGACCCGGCTGCTTGCTATGTGCTCTTGCCACGCCTCTGTTGTGACTGATACTTGCTCTGATGAGGGCCATGAACGGCCCTGCTCCTGGACCTCTTCCTCCGAGCATCCGCTGGCCAGGCTTCTGTCTTTCCTTTGCTTCTGAAGGGTTTTGTCCTGGGTTTCAGAAGAGGAGACTTGCTCAGGACCACAGGGTGGGTGCAGAGTGGGGGGTGCAGGGGTGTGTGGGGTGGTGCCCTGTAAGTGCGCTGAGGGGTGTGGGGGGCTGTGGGGGGGGCTCCGCCCAGTGCCTGTTCCGGCAGGGGAGCCTCTGGCAGCCAGAGGTCCTAGCACGGCAGCTGGGACCGAGAGGACTGAGTGGCTGGACATGCGTGTAGAAGGTGGCCTGTGGGGGGTGGAGGGGTCTGTGTCATCTCTGCCTCTTGGTCAGTCCCTCCCACCTCCCCTGCCTCTTGCCCTGGGGTTCTCCAGCCTGTGGAGGGGCTGCTGGGGAGCCTCACAGCTGGCCCTGCTGCTCCCCGTCCCCCGAGGCACTCGGAGCCTTAGCAGCCCGTTCATTCGTTTGTGCCTCTCTCTGCTCTTCCAACTTGTACCCACTGGGCACCTGCTGTGCCTGGCGCTGACCCGCGATCAGGCCCTGCCCCGGAGCACTGCTTTCAGTGCAGGGGCAGGCATCAGAAGGTGCTCGAGCGAGACCACACAGCATGTCGGGCTCTGAGTCATAAGGGCCGAGGATACGTGACCGGCTTCCCGGTAGAGGCTTCCACCATGTTTCCAGTCCCAGAAAGTGCAGCCCAGAGAGGGGTGGTGAGGGGCCCAGGGACACCCAGGGATGAGCCAGGATAGGGCTGGGAGGCAGGCGTCAGCACTCTGCCCAGCCCTTGCTGTCCTTCTGGAAGGTTGGCTGAGCTGGAGGATGGCAGGCTGCTGTGAGGGTGAAGGGTGATTCTAGTTGCCTGGGGGTGGCTGCCTCCTGGCCCAGGTCCTGCAGGGGGGTCAGGCTCTAGCCTTCCCTTTTTGGAGGGAAGCCCTCTCTTTAGCCCTCAGCCCCGTTCACCATCCCCGCA
>NW_023249167.1:2333-3296 GCF_002007445.2 Ailuropoda melanoleuca | reverse complement strand
TATGTTTTTTAAATTCGAGGAGTTGGTCTTAGGGCAAGCAGATGAAGGCCCAGGGGGCCTGGGAAAAGGCTTTTATTATGAGTATGTTCAGATCTACTANCTACTTAGGAAACAAGTATGACTTCTATTCCACTTATTTTCAGAAAGAATGTGTGTCAATTAAAAGTACCACACAAAATAGTGCAGCTCAGAGGAAAACAAAACAAGCAGCAGAGAAAGAGACACCCCCAGGGGCAAAGGACCCAGACCACAGAGGCTAAGCTCAGGCCGATTTGCAGTCTGGAGATCGTCTGGAGCTAGAACGCCCCCAAGGCCCCTGGGGTCGCGGGTCAGGCAGGGCGCATACCCTGATGCTGCACTGTGGTAACCAGTGACAAGTCTCCTGGTCACTTCCTCCACGAGACACCCCTGAGCCCCGACTACTCCGGCCTGCTGCGCGGAACTCCCATTCCTCTTTTTGACCCCGTTGTTTACTTTTCCCTTCACTTCCATAGGATATATGTATGTTTAATTACATACTATTCTGTCACTTAAACGTCTTTGTCATGTTCTCAGTGAAACTCTACTTTGCACCATCCATCCTGATGTATCATCACTTGCTGCATTGCATGACTTAACTGGGGACTAGGAATACCCTCACAGCATCATCACTAGGAGTGGAGAGTTTCCCATTACGATATGGTCATGTTGTCCCCCTTAGCTCAGGGCCACCAGAAAGGGCAGCTGGGGGCGGAGGCACAGGCCAAGGCTGCTAAGTGTGGCTGGGGCAGGCAGAGCTCTGATTTGAAGCTTAACTCCCCTCTAGATGGTGATAGTGAGGGCTCTTCACAGATAGAGGGCCATTGTCTGAGCCCTGACATGGAAAGGTGGAGAATTCCCATTGCGATTTGCTCTCTGACCCTTAGGATATGCAGCAAAGTTACATTGAATTTTTAAACATGGAGGGACTTCCTGGTTTTCTTT
>NW_023249167.1:0-2275 GCF_002007445.2 Ailuropoda melanoleuca | reverse complement strand
CTTGATTTCTGACCCAACATACCGTCTATTTGGGTAATATTCTATGACCATTAGAAAAGACTGTATTCTGCACTTTTTATGGAATGTCCAATATATGTCAGTTAGGTGACTGGGGGAGAGGGGCCCTCGGGGGCTCTTGTGGGAGAAGGAAGTCGGGTAAGGGGACCCCAGGCAGTGGTGACCTCACTTCCCTGACAACAGAGCCCAACAGAATTTGGAACCCGGGTAACCAGGCACCCACATTGCAGAGCCAAACCCCTGCCCAGCTCTTTTCGTTGGAGATCCTCAAAAGAAGAACATGTTTTCGTGCTGCATCCCCAAGTCCAGAGGCTGCAGGCTACNTCCGGATGCTGCAGGCTGAGGAGAGCGCGCCCTGCAAACACTTCCCCTCGCTGGGGAGGTCGTGTCAGGGCTCCCCGACGCCTCTGGCCATTTGGCCGGAAGGACCGAAAGGTGACACCAGGAGGCCCAGAGCCAGCCAGCCCAGCCCCCCATGCTCTGATCTGACTGTGCAGCCCCAGGTCCCCTCCGTGTGCGTGTGTGTGTGTGTGCGTGTGTAAGAGGGGTCATGTAGGGTGGGGCCACTCCGAGCAGAAGCAGGCTGATGAGGGGTCAATGTCCAATAAGCAGGTCATGTTCACACCACAGGTGAAGCCTGGCTGGGTGGGACGGGGTGTGCGGGGGCTGCACCCTTCTGCCCAAACTTTATCCCCAGCCCTGCAGGGATGGGTCACTGCATTCCAGGTGCAGGGCTATGAACACACAGGTCTGTGTCTGACCTGGGAGCAACAGGGGGACTGGGTAGGAGGACAATGGGAATGGCCTGGCAGGGCTGTGATGCCTCTGGGCTGGCTACCGGTCCCTGTCTTTGCAGAAGGCCGAGGATGACACCGAGATGGAACTGGTGGAAACGCCTTCCTCTCCAGGAGCAGGGACAGGGGATCACCTGTTAAGGCTTGTGACTCCACCCAGGCCACTGTCCCCAGTAACCATTCACTCAGTGAGTGTGATCCAGGAGCCAGAAAACACGGAGGCCGAACCCGAGGGTGAGAAGGCTGAGGCTGGGTGCATGGGGTATGCGGGGATAGGTCGGTGCTAGCCCCACAGGGAAGAGCCCCCAGAGGCTGGTATGGGTCCAGAAGCAAGGACCGGGCTCAGAGCAGCCAGTGGGTGGACTGCAGTCGGGGACAGGTCCCGGGGAGGGTTCCTTCCTGGCTACAGCTTCTCTGGGTGACCATGGGCTGGGTCNTTTTTTTTTTTTTTTTTTTTTTTTTTTTTTTTTTTTGCAGCTGCTCCACCATCTGAGGAACTAGAGCCGGCTCCAAGGACTTCAGAGGCTCTAGAGGGAGGTATGATGCCTGCAGTGACTTCAGCAGGAGACCAGGAACCAGCGGGTGACCTGGCAACTGCCCACGGAGAGCCTGAAGCTGTGCAGGAAGAGCCTGCTGGAGAACCTGCCCACGGAGAGCCTGCCTGTGCTCCTGATACTGCAAAGGATGAAACTCCTGCCACTGCCCCTTGCTCTGCCTGTGCTCCTGTTCCTGCCCCAGACCCAGCTCCTACCACTGCGCCTGCCAGAGCCACTGCCCTTGCCCCTGCCTGTGCTCCTGTTCCTACCCTCCAGCTCTTGCTTCTGCTCCTGCTCCTGCCCCCTCCTCTACCCCTGCCAGAGACCCTAACCCTTCCCTTGCCCCTGGCTGTGCTGCTGTTCCTGACCTGGACAGGGCTCCTGTCCCACCTCCTGTCCCTTCCCCTGCCAGAGACCCTGTCCCTTCCCCTGCCCCTGCCTATGCTCCTGTTCTTGCCCCAGACCCTGCTCCTTCCCCAGACCCAGCTCCTGCCCCAGCAACTGCTGCCCCTTCCGCCTGCCCCTGCCTGTGCTCCGGTTCCTGCCCGGGACCCAGCTCCTGCCCCAGCTCCTGCCTCAGCTCCTGCNGCCCCTTCCCCTGCCAGAGACCCTTCCCCTGCCCCTGCCTGTGCTCCTGTTCTTGCCCTGGGCCCAGCTCCTGCCCCAGCTCCTGCCCCCTCCCCTGCCAGAACTGCTGCCCCTTCCGCCTGCCCCTGCCTGTGCTCCTGTTCTTGCCCCTCACCCAGTTCCTGCCTTGGATCCTGCACCTGCCACTGCTGCTGACCCTGTCCCTCCCCTTGCTCCTGTCCCTGTGCCTGCTCTTGCACCTGTCCCTGCTCCTGTCCCTGCCCCTATTCCAACCCCTGCCCCTACTCTTGCTCTTGCAGGGCTCCCAGAGCTGCATCCAGAGCCCACAGCCCTGCAGGG
>NW_023249166.1:829-987 GCF_002007445.2 Ailuropoda melanoleuca | reverse complement strand
GATCCAGCCCTTAGAACCAAGAAACAAAGTGTGAGGGGAAAGCCCTTGAAGTCACGACGGGCTTATGGAAGATGGAACAGGAATCAAGGGGCTTTGGTACCGTGAGTGAAACACGACGAATACAGCACCGAGAAAGACAATTCGGCCAAAACCCGCTT
>NW_023249166.1:295-704 GCF_002007445.2 Ailuropoda melanoleuca | reverse complement strand
GTCTTAGCACTATCATCACCCTTCGTGAATAGGGAAACATGAGGGAAAGTGGTCGCGGAAGCCTGACGAGAGTGCCCCATAGTGGTCTCTGAGAAACCACACAGTCCAGGGAAATATCAACGATCATCATCTCTCGTGAGTAAGGGAGCAAGAATGAAAAGGTTCAGGATTATCGAGGACTCAGCGCCCTTCTCATTGCTAATAAAGCAGAGCGTCCACGAAAACACCTCCAGCGAACAGCGGCCTTTTCACTGGGGACCCCGATTCCACATTGGGTGTGGGGGCCTGGGGAGGATCCAGCCCTTAGAACCAAGAAACAAAGTGTGAGGGGAAAGCCCTTGAAGTCACGAAGGCCTTATGGAAGGTGGAACAGGAATCAAGGTGCTTTGGTACCGTGAGTGAAACACGA
>NW_023249166.1:0-159 GCF_002007445.2 Ailuropoda melanoleuca | reverse complement strand
AGAAACAACACCGTACAGGGACCGTCTTAGCACTACCATCACCCTTCATGAATAGGGAAACATGATGGAAAGTGGTCACGGAAGCCTTACGAGAGTGCCCCATAGTGGACTCTGAGACCCCACACAGTCCAGGGAAATATCAACGATCATTATCTCTCG
>NW_023249165.1:448-1430 GCF_002007445.2 Ailuropoda melanoleuca | reverse complement strand
AAGGGTCCAAAACATAGATCCAAGAAATAAAATGTGAGGATAAACCCTTGACGGCACAATGGCCTTTTGGATGGTGGAACAGGAATCAAGTTGCTTTGATACCGTGAGTGAAACCCGACGAACACTGCATTGAGAGACAAAATTTGGCCAAAACCCGCTTCCAATGAAATATTTGCTTCCTGGGTAAATCCTATCGAAACTGGTGGTGGCAATGGAGCTAAGAGGCCAAAAGCATGCCCCTCAGAAAAAACACCGTACAGGGACCATCTTCGCACTATCATCATGTTCGTGAATAGGGAAACATGAGGGAAAGTGCTCGCGGAAGCCTGACGAGAGTGCCACATAGTGGTCTCTGAGACACCACACAAATACGAACATCATGTCTCATGAGTAAGACTGCATGAAAGAATACGTTCAGTAATTTCGCGGACTCAGCGGNTAAAGCAGAGCATCCAAGGAAACATCTCCAGCTAACATCAGATTTTCATTGGGGACCCTAATTCCACATTGGATGTGTGGGCCTGGGAAGGATCCAGCACTAGGAACGGAGAAACATAGTGTCAAGATAAAGCCCTTGAAGTGACTTCGTCCTTATCGAAGTTGGAACAAGGATCAAGGTGCTTTGGTTCCGTGAGTGAAAAATGGCAAACACAGCACTGAGAAACATAATTAGGCCAAAACCCGCTTCTAACGAAATGTTTGCTTCCTGGGTAAATCCTATCAAAAATGGTGGTGGCAATGGAACGAAAAGGCCAAAAACATGCCCGTCCAAAAGACACTCTACAGGGACCGTCTTAGCACTATCATCGTCCTTCGTGAAAAGGGAAACAGGAGGGAAAGTGTTCGCGGAAGCCTGACGAGAGTGCCATATAGTGGTCTCTGGGACACCACACAATCCAGGGAAATATCAACGAGCATCATGTCTCATGAGTAAGTCTGCATGAAAGAAAACGTTCAGTAATTTCGAGGATTCAGCGCCCAT
>NW_023249165.1:0-220 GCF_002007445.2 Ailuropoda melanoleuca | reverse complement strand
ACTGAGAAACATAATTAGGCCAAAACCCGCTTCTAACGAAATGTTTGCTTCCTGGGTAAATCCTATCAAAAATGGTGGTGGCAATGGAACGAAAGGCCAAAAACATGCCCGTCCAAAACACACTCTACAGGGACCATCTTAGCACTATACTCGTCCTTCGTGAATAGGGAAACAGGAGGGAAAGTGTTCACGGAAGCATGACGAGAGTGCCATATAGTGG
>NW_023249164.1:0-2285 GCF_002007445.2 Ailuropoda melanoleuca | reverse complement strand
GCATCGAACTTTGCATCGGAATCCGGGGATGTACTGTATGGTGACTAATATAATATAATAATAAAATAAATAAATAAATAAATAAGTAAATAAATAAATAAAAATTAAAAAAATAGAACCCCCCTTAATATCTCCTATAGGGCTGGTTTCGTTGTTATGAAATTGGTCAATGACTGGCANAAAAAATAGAACCCCCCTTAATATCTCCTATAGGGCTGGTTTCGTTGTTATGAAATTGGTCAATGACTGGCAATTCTGGAAGGTCTTTATTTCTCCATCAATTCTGAATGATAGCCTTGCTGGATAAAGGATCCTTGGCTGCATGTTTTTCTCTGAAGGAGCTTTAAAAATGCCCCCCAAATTTCTCTTATTCCAGGTCTGTGTATAGAGGTCTGACGTAATTCTGATACCTTTGCCTTGGTACATGAGAAATTTCTTTGCCCTGTCCGCTTTCAATACTGTATCCTTTAATCTAATGTTTGTGAATTGCAGTATGACGTGACATGGCATAGGTTTGTTGTAGTGGAGCTTGGGAGGGGTCTTCTCTGATTCTTGGACATGAATGCTTTTTCCCCTTGCTAGATCAGGGAAGTTTTCAGCTACAATTTTTTCAAATATCTCTTCCAGACTTCTGTTTTTCTCCACCCCCCTCAGGGATGCCGATGATTCTGACATTGGAATGTTTCATTGAGTCAGTAATCTCCCGTAACCTACATTCTCGATCATGGAATTTTTTAAGTCCAGCTTCTATTTTCGCTTTTTCTTCTACTAACCCATCCTCCAATTCGCTAATACGTTCTTCTGCCTCATTCACCCTAGCTGTCAGAGCCTCTAGTTTTGAGTGCATTTGGCTTATAGAATTTTTAATTTCTGCCAGATTCCCTGTCATTTCCACCCTTAGATATTCTAAATTCTCATTAACATTTTCGTTAATACTTTTTTTAAGTCTACACATCATCTTGACCATTGTTACTCTGTATTCCATTTCTGATAATTTGGTTATATCCATACCCATTAGTACTATGGCAGAGGCAACAGACTTATTGTCTTTTTTTGTTGGGGGGAATTTCTCCTTCTCTTCTTTCTGATGAGGAGAGGTTGCAGGGTTGTCCAGAGCCCAAATTATAGATCGGGTCACAGGCCGTTTGCCCTTGTTTTATAGGGATCTCAGGGATAGGGCTTCTTGATTTTTCAGTCTGCCTTCTGGGGGAGGGGCCTGCTGCGCCGATACTCAGGCAACCCTGTTTGGGTAAAGTCTCCGTGTCCTCTGCGAGGGGGGATGGGGATGGGCACACTGTAAGCCAGTATTTCCAGGCTTTAGTTTTCTGGGGGCTTTCCCTGGTGGTTTTCTGTGACTTTTTTGAGAGTCAGAGCAGCAGTGGCCAAATCTCAGCCTCTGTTCAGAACAGAGGGATCGCGGACCATTCTCCTCTGATGTTCTGGCTATTTTAACTCTGTTTCTGTTGGCACTGCTCAACCCTGCAGCATCCAAAGATGTGCACTCCACACCCGGCGTCCTGGCCCTCACTGCCAGAACTAGCCCGTCTTTGTCCTTTGTGTTTCCTTTTTTTTTTTTTTAATGATTTTTAATT
This sequence comes from Ailuropoda melanoleuca, assembly GCF_002007445.2. Lineage (NCBI taxonomy): Eukaryota > Metazoa > Chordata > Mammalia > Carnivora > Ursidae > Ailuropoda > Ailuropoda melanoleuca. The sequence continues at coordinate 693 of NW_023249164.1, read as the reverse complement.
ATATTATGTTAGTCACCATACAGTACATCCCCGGGTTCCGACGTAAAGTTCGATGATTCATTAGTTGCGTTTTACACCCAGTGCACCATGCAATACATGCCCTCCTTAGTACCCACCACCAGTCTATCTTATTCCCCCACCCCACTCCCCTGTGAAACCCTCAGTTTGTTTCTCAGAGTCCATTGTCTCTCATGCTTCATTCCCCCTTCTGATTACACCCCCATTCTTTATCCCTTTCTTCCCCTACTGATCTTCCTAGTTCTTATGTTCCATAGATGAGAGAAATCATATGAAAGTTGTCTTTCTCTGCTTGACTTATATTACTTAGCATTATCTCCTTGAGTGCCGTCCATGTTGCAGCAAATGTTGAGAATTCATTCTTTCTGATAGCTGAGTAATAATCCATTGTATTTATGGACCACAGCTTCTTAATCCAGTCATCTGTTGAAGGGCATCTCGGCACCTTCTACGGTTTAGCTATTGTGGACATTGCTGCTATGAACATTGGGGTGCATATGGCCCTTCTCTTCACTACATCTGTGTCTTTGGGGTAAACACCCAGTAGTTCCACGGCTGGGTCATAGGGTAGCTCAATTTTCAACTTTTTTTTAAATTTTATTTTATTATATTATGTTAATCACCATACAGTACCTCCCCAGATTCCGATGTAAAGTTTGATGCTTCATTAGTTGC
>NW_023249163.1:0-1829 GCF_002007445.2 Ailuropoda melanoleuca | reverse complement strand
ACTCAGCCATGTTTTGTAATTTTCAGTGCACAGTTCTTGCATATCGTTCGTTAAAGACTTTCCTAAGTATTTTGTTCTTTATAATAAGTAGAATTTTTTGTTTTCCAATTTTGTGCTGCTAGTATACAGAATTACAATGTACATTTTTATATTGACCTCGTATCTTACAACTTAAACAAATTCACTTCTTAGTTCTAGGAAGGTTTTTATCCATATAAACTTTTATGTCACCTACGAAAACATGTTGTTTTACTTCTTCCTTTCCAATATTTATATTTTTTATTTCTTTTTCTTGCCTTTTTGCAGTGACTATGAGCTCCAGTACAGTGTTGACTAGAGCTAGTAAAAGTAGACATCCTGATCTTATGGGGAAAGTGTTCAGTCTTTTGCCAGTAAGGATAATATTAGCTGTAGGTTTCATATAATGTCTTTTACCAGATTGAAAAAGTCTCTTATTTTCCTAGTTTACTGAGAGTTTTTATCATAAACAGGTGGGATTTTATCAAATGCTTTTTGTGCGTTTATTGAAATGATCGTGAATTTTCTCCTTTATTCTGTAAATGAGGTGGATTATAATAATTGATTTACAAACATGAAGTGGATAAACCTCATATAGGCAGATATATTTTATATATTGTTGGATTCAACTTGTGAATATTTTGTTAGTGCTCCTTCTACATATTTATATATATTGTTGGATTCAATTTATAAATATTTTGTTAAAGGCTTTTGTATATAAGGGGGTTTTTTCTTTCTAACTTTTATTTAAATTCTATTTAATCTAACACACAGTGAAATATTGGTTTCAGGAGTAGAATTCAGTTATTCATCACTTACATACAACACCCAGTGCTCATTATATCAAGTGCCCTCCTTAATGCCCATCACCCATTTAACCCATCCCCCACCCACATGCCTCTATCACCCCTCAGTTTGTTCTCCGTCTTTAAGATTCTTTTACGGTTTGTTTCCCTCTCTCTTTTTTTTCTTACCCCCCCTCCCATATATTTACCTGTTTTGTTTCTTAAATTCCACATACGAGTAAAATCATATAGCATTTGTCTTTCTCGACTGACTTATTCCACTTAGCATAATTCATTCTAGCTCCAACCATGTCGTTGCAAACAAGATTTCATTCTTTTGATGCCTGAGTAATATTGTGTGTGTGTGTGTGTGTGTGTGTGTGTGTGTAGAAGATGTGGTATCTATATATACCTTCTTTATCCATTCACCTTCTTTATCCATTCATCAGTCTATGGACATTTGGGTTCTCTCCATAGTTCGGCTATTGTTGATAATGCTGTTATAAACATTAGGGTGCATGTACCCTTTAAAATCTTTATTTTTGTATCCTTTGGGTAAATACCTAACAGTACAATAGCTGGATCATAGGGTCATTCTCTTTTTAACTTTTTGAGGAACTTCCATCCTGTTCTCCAGAGTGGCTGCACCAGTTTGCATTCCCACCAACAGGGCAAGAGGGTTCCCCTTTCTCCTCATCCTCGACAACATCTGTTGTTTCCTGACTTGTTGATTGTAGCCCTTCTGACCAGTGTGAGGTGGTGTCTCATTGTGGGTTTGATTCGTATTTCCCTGGTGATGAGGGGTGTGGAGCACCTTTTCATGTGTCTGTTACCCATCTGGATGTCTTCTTCGGAAAAGTGTCTCTTCATGTCTTCGGCCCATTTCTTAACTGGATTATTTGGTTTTTTGGGTGTTGACTTTGATAAGTTCTTTATAGATTTTGGATACTAGCCCTTTATCAGCTGTGTCATTTACAAATATCTTCTCCCATTCCATAGGCTGCCTTTTAGTTTTGTTGATTGTTT
>NW_023249162.1:405-603 GCF_002007445.2 Ailuropoda melanoleuca | reverse complement strand
CTATGGCCTCTAGTTTAAAATCTAGTCTATCTGATATGAGAATTGCTACTCCAGCTTTCTTTTGAGGTCCACTTGCGTGGAAGACGGTACTCCATCCCCTTTCTCTAAGTCCGAATGCATCTTTGGGTTCAAAATGAGTCTCTGGTAGGCAGCAAATGGATGGGTCATGTCTTTTTATCCAATCTGCAACCCTGTGGC
>NW_023249162.1:0-178 GCF_002007445.2 Ailuropoda melanoleuca | reverse complement strand
GTCTTTATTTCTCCATCAATTCTGAATGACAGCCTTGCTGGAGAAAGGATCCTTGGCTGCATGTTTTTCTCTGAAAGAGCTTTAAAAATGCCCCCCAAGACTTTCTGTCATTCCAGGTCTCTGTAGACAGGTCTGACATAATTCTGATACCTTTGCCTTGGTACGTGAGAAATTTCTT
>NW_023249161.1:434-991 GCF_002007445.2 Ailuropoda melanoleuca | reverse complement strand
GTATGGTGTGAGAGAGTGGTCAAGTTTCATTCTTTTGCATGTAGCTCTCCAATTTTCCCAGCACCATTTATGGAAGACACTGTCTTTTTTCCACTGGATGTTTTTTCCTGCTTTGTCAACGATCAGTTGCCCAAAGAGCCGTGGGTCCATTTCTGGGTTCTCTATTCTGTTCCATTGGTCTATGTGTCTGTTTTTGTGCCAGTACCATGCTGTCTTTGTGATCGCAGCTTTGTAGTACAACTTGAAATCCAGCATTGTGATGCCCCCAGCTTTGTTTTTCCTTTTCAACAATTCCTTGGCGATTCGGGGCCTTTTCTGGTTGCACGCAAAGTTAAGGGCTGTTTGTTCCAGTTCTTTGAAAAATGTCATTGGTATTTCGATCAGGATAGCATTGAAAGTGTAGATTGCTCTGGGTAGCATGGACATTTTAACTATGTTAATTCTTCCGATCCATGAGCATGGAATATTTTTCCATCTTTTTGTGCCTTCTTCAATGTCTTTCAAGAGTGATTTGTAGTTTCTAGAATATAGATCCTTTACATCTCTAGTTAATTCCA
>NW_023249161.1:0-389 GCF_002007445.2 Ailuropoda melanoleuca | reverse complement strand
AATTTCTCTTTCTTCAGTCTCATTGTTCGTGTATAGAAATGTAACTGATTTCTGAGCATTGATTTTGTATCCCGCCACATTACCGAATTGCTCTAGAACTTCTAGTAGTTTGGGNCTAGAACTTCTAGTAGTTTGGGAGTGGATTCTTTTGGGTTTTCCATATAGAGTATCATGTCATCTGTGAAAAGAGACAGTTTGACTTCTTTGCTGATTTCTTTTATCCCTTTTTGTTGTCTGATTGCTGTTGCAAGGACTTCTAGTACTATGTTGAATAATAATGATGAGAGTGGGTACCCTTGTCGTGTTCCTGATCTTAACGGAAAGGCTTCCAGCTTCTCCCCATTGAGAATGATATTTGCTGTAGGCTTTTCATAGATGGTTTTTATGAG
>NW_023249160.1:0-927 GCF_002007445.2 Ailuropoda melanoleuca | reverse complement strand
ACAGGGGAGCAGCAACATACACAAGCCAACTCTTAAGCACAATAAAGAGACATATAGGTAAAAATACACTACTAGTAGGAGACCACAACACCCCNGGGACCTCAACACCCCACTATCAGAAATAGACAGAACACCCTGGCAAAAACTAAGCAAAGAATCAAAGGCTTTGAATGCCATACTCGACGAGTTGGACCTCATAGATATATATAGAACACTACACCCCAGAACCAAAGAATACTCATTCTATTCTAATGCCCATGGAACATTCTCAAGAATAGACCATGTTCTGGGTCACAAAACAGGTCTCAACTGATACCAAAAGACTGAAATCATTCCCTGCATATTCTCAGACCACAACATTTTGAAATTGGAACTCAACCACAAGGAAAAAATTGGGAGAAACTCAAACACTTGGAGACTAAGAACCATCTTGCTCAGGAATGATTCAATAAACCAGAAAATCGGAAATCAATTTAAACAATTTATGGAGACCAACAAGAATGAAAACACAACAGTCCAAAACCTATGGGATACTCCAAAGGCAGTGCTAAGGGGGAAATACATACCCATCCAAGACTCACTCAAAAGAATAGAAGAATCTAATATGCAGCTTTTATATTCTCACCTCAAGAAGCTGGAAAAGCAACAGAAGAACAGGACTAATCCATGCTTGAAGAAGCAGTTGACCAGGATTAGAGCAGAAATCAATGATTTTGAAACCAGGAGTACAGTAGAGCAGATCAACAGGACTAGAAGCTTTTTCTTTGAGAGAATGAATAAAATTGACAGACCTCTGGCAAGACTTATCCAAAAGAATGGAGAAAGGACCCAAATTAATAAAATTTAGACACAGGACAAATGTTCAAAATCATTAGCCATCAGGGAAATTCAAATCAAAACCACACTGAGATACCACCTTATGCCATT
>NW_023249159.1:411-582 GCF_002007445.2 Ailuropoda melanoleuca | reverse complement strand
CTCTCTCCATCTTAAATGTCCTTACTTTCTTCCCCCAACTATTTATGCAAACCCAACACATCCTACTCTTTCAAATATTTTATCAGTGCAATCCCACTCAAATTTAGAGCATTTTGTTATTTCTTTCTAATGAAAAAATTATTTCGTCTGGGCCTTTCTCATAGCCCTCAG
>NW_023249159.1:0-343 GCF_002007445.2 Ailuropoda melanoleuca | reverse complement strand
TTGGTGTCTCTCTTCCCCCAGGATATATAGTTCCTAAGAATCTAGGCTCTGTCTTTATATCCACATCAGTGTGCATTTACAATGCAGTTTTCCATGGAGTATTAATTAAGCAATGAAAAATGGAATGTTCGTTGTCCACGCTTTGTGTTTTATATTCTTGTTCATACTAAAGATTCACATTATGCTATTGAATGTGTGGTATTATTCATCCAATATTACAGATAAGGAAAGAGAGGTATAGAGATAAGGTGTGAGTTGTCCAACATGGCATAGGTAGAAGATCACAGAATCCAAATGATCCAACTCCAAGGAAAGTTACTCAAATCTTGTAGGCTCCTGGGTC
>NW_023249158.1:0-7199 GCF_002007445.2 Ailuropoda melanoleuca | reverse complement strand
AACGCCGGGATCACGCCCTGAGCCGAAGGCAGACGCTTAACCGCTGTGCCACCCAGGCACCCCTAAGTGGTTATTTTAAAACGTCCGCCTGGAAAAGGGCAGTGGGAATTTATGGTGGGAATCCTGAACTCAAGCCCTTGTCTAAATGTCCAGACCCTGGGTCTGATCAGGGTTATCAAACTAAAATGCCTACCCAGCTTCTCAGAAAAATGAATGCTGTTTTCTTCAAAAGTTGCTTTTCTCATCACACACTAAAACAAAAGTGACCTATCTGAAATGCCTAATATAAAAAGTTATAATTAAAAGTAATGCAAGAAATTATAAGTAAAAGAATAAACAAAGCTGTAGCAACGGCATACGAACAAAGAGAAAGAAGAAAAAATACATGAAATAAAAATGCATGAAGGTAAAGGAAAAATTAATGGGGCAAAGGACCATTTTTAATTGCTGACGGATCTCATTCACAGTAACATACAACTGCTATGGCTCCTTTTTCTCTGAATAATATTACATCAAATTTAAAAGGTCAAACGGTTAAAAACTGAGAAGTATCAGCTAGAAATGAAACGGCAGGGGGAGACGATTACACAGCCATGGGGTAGAATTTCAGGAATGACGGTGCTCCGTGCCCATATTATGAAGATAATGTGCCCGGCAGGAATAAGATGATACTAGCTTTTCATTATGGGAGGGTTTGATCAAGATCTATCAGGCATTAAAGGGATTTTTCTGCAGGTCGACCATGAACTTGCTCAGATCCTGCTTGTCTCCCCCACCCAGGCTCCGCGGGCGAATTGTCAGGGCTGGAACAGAGGCGGGTAAAGGACGTGGAAGGCTCTCTGGCCTCCGACGGACAATCTGATGTGCGGGCCACTTAGCTTCCCCAAGTATTGAGCTGTTGATGGTCAGAGTACTTTTAGAAATTCCCAATCTGGGGGCTCTGTGAAGTAAGAGGAAGGTAGGCAATGAATGATACAGACCTGGAACTTCCCAAGAATGTTTGAAAAGATGCCTAGGAGAACACTGAAATTCATCAGGAAGTGTATTTTTGAGAGGAAATGGGACAGGATTCTCAGTTTCAGATTCACCTGTGGGGAGAGGTCACCTCAAGGGCATCAGGTTTTATGGACCACAGGCAGAACCAGGATAGAAAAAAGGAGGTAACATCCTCCCTCCCTCAATGGAAGACTTGGGAGTCACCAGCAGTGGCACCCAAGGGAAATGTTTGCACGGAGATGTCATTAATGGAGAGATAAAGGACTCCTCGAACAGGTTTCCTTTGTTTTGCTTCACCTTATTTGTGTGTTCCTCTCCTCGGGGCTAAAATGTTTTTCTTCTTTAGTTTCTGTGTAAATGAGGATTGTGTGTGTGTGTCTGTGAAGGGAGCCAGGGAGCCAGGCTCCAGGTTCTAACACTTCCCATCCACCCTGGGGCCTGGCGGTGGGGGGGGGTGCTGTCCCTGAGGGACACTAACTTGCAGGACATAAAAGGCCATTATTCTGTTAGGGGCCAGGCCACTAGTGGGGCAGTGGCTCCCTGCAGGCTCGTCCGGTTAGACTGGAATGCAGAATGCAGCCTGAGACCTTGGGCCTAAGCTGAGTTTTTCACTCCCCCAAGAATCTAAATCTGGGGACAAGTGCTTTGTGCCTATAGAGAGCAGATGAAATAAATGCACCATTTGCGTCTTTATAAAGAAGTCCTCAATTCAGTTGCCCTAAAACTGATGATTTTTACCTGAAGTGAACAGACAGGAGAGAGTGATACATACTAGCCCAACTCACAGAGGCTGATGTACAAAACCGGAATGAGTCTTTCTGAATTAATAATGAGGATGTTGCGTGGAACAGGACTGATATTTCACAAGCCCCCACCTGTTTTCACTCCAACTAATCCCATTCTTTGTCTCCTTAAGAGCTGGCACCCACACAGTGAGAGTGGGACAGAAGCTCGGGAATTGGAGGTGATGGGGTACTTGGTGGGAGAGGATGCGCAGGCTCCGTGGGTGCTGACGTGTGGATGGGAGGCTGGGTCAGAGTCTCAAGCAGCAGCAGGGTGTGCACTGCTTCCTGAGAAAGACACACAGAGTTGGTGCGAGGAGGCTAAGGAAATTCTAAGAAAATAAATACATCTGCAGAATGTTCAACCGTGGTCAGTTCTGTACACAGGAAAGGCTTTATAACTGATGGAAAAGCGCAAGCCATGAATTACGTACACATGGGCATTTATGAAGGCAGGGTAGGCTAAGACTCCGCTTACAGCTTTAAAGGTACAGAACCGGAGGCCCTTCCAGTAACTAGAAGAAGCCACGGGGCCACGGATTAACGAAGCCTGTGGCTTTTATGATGGCCATCCGGGTAAGGACACGGCAGGGTTTGGAAGTATTCCGCACGTTCACGAGGTTGTCTCCCCTCTACAGACAGACCTGTGGTTAACCTCCTGCGCTCACAGACCCACCGGCTCATCTGGGAGTCTCATGGGTAATTGTGAGGAGCCCCAGGGGAAGGTTCGTCTGTGACCTTGCTTCTCTCACTGGGATGATTGGGGCGGTGGGATTTTTCTCACAAGGTGCTGGCTGCACGTTCGAACATTCCCAAGACTTTCAACTGTCCCCATGATCTCTCCTGGCGACCTCCGCTCGTTCACCGAGAGGATGCTCCACGCACGGCCCGACGGACCCTGGGGAGCCCCTTGCCTGCTGTCAGTGTGGGAACCACACTGTTCCCCTGGGCCTACGAGCCATTAAGCAAAATCCTTCTTTCCACTTGACACAGATCGTCATTGTGGACAGCCTCAGGTCATGCGGTGAAACCAGCCTCCTCAGTCAACCGTTAGGGGGAGAACCATGTGGGCGGAAGCGAGGCTGCCCTGTGCGTTTTAACATCAATAATCGTCTGTTCTTGGCTGTCAGTCTTGGTGCTGGGGGTTTTCAAGCCGGGTACGTGAGCTGAGGAGTTCTCTTCGTGGACCCGCCCGGAGAAGGGGGACAGAGAGCTGGGGGCGGGGGCAGTGGGCTCTGGCTCCCTCCCCACTTTGTCACAGAGCAGCAAGGCTTGTGTCTGTTTTATACAACGCACCACTGCAAAAACTTCTGTTTAAAACAGTTTCAGAGGCTGGGGCCCTTGGCTCAGTTGGAAGGGCACATGACTCTTAGTCTCAGGGTTGCGAGCGCGAACTCCACGTTGGGTGTAGAGATTATTTAAAAATAAAATCTTTAAAAAAAATAAGCAATAAAAAGTTTTCAGGGGCTAAAAAGTGTTGTCAACATGGGCTTTGAGTAGTTGATGGTGCAAAAACAGACAGCCCCGTCTCCTAGGCGTTAACTGCCCCATTGGTTGAATTCCTGGTTGCTCTGCCCTTCTGACTGTCAGTCTTGGACATGCCACTGGGAAGAGCTGGCGCTCGAAGCTGCTAGCTGGCATGCTTATTGGTCAGCTACTAGACCCTCCCCCCAAACTGCTGAGCTATAGGAAGTTCCGTGTGTGGGGCGGGCATGGAGATCTGGTCTCAGAGCATGCACTTGTCCCTAAATCATAACCCTTGCCTTCTGGTGACAGATCTGTGGTGTGGTAGTAAATATTTAACAAGTGGATTTTCTGGGCACGGGGTGCGGGGCGGGGCGGGGGGAAGCCTCCGCTTGCAGCGCTTACTGATTACTGTGGTGTAAACACTCCCCATGAGGTCGATTGCAATCTACCCACCTGGTATCCCTAAAGCAGAGCTGGGAAGAGAGTCCGTAACATATTGTTACAGAGTCTAGTTGCATCTCACAGATACAAAGGGCATAAATAACTTCAAAGCAGAGATAAGTAATCCGGAGTCAAATATTGGGAAAGGGATAAGTTTTGAACATTTGTTAACTTCGTCCTTAATATGGTTTATTTAATTGCACATTTGCATCATTTAATTTATAAAATGGCTATCTATACAGAGCTGGCCAAATTCCGGAGAGTCCCACAGTCGGCTCTCGCAGGCGGGGTACTTGGTGGCTCGGGTTCCAGGTTACCTCCGAGGGACACACTGCTGGGAAGTAACAAGCCATTTGGTCAAGCCTCAAGACACTTGGGTTCCCTGGTCTGGAGAGTGACGGGCGGGGGGCGTCATATTCTGCCATATGGAGTCTTGAGAGCCTCGGTATGAGGGTGAATCCAAGGTGACCTGTTCCTGCTTTTGAAGAAAATAGTAGCAGACACTTTTTCTCAAATTGTGAACAATTTTCATTCGAGGCAAAAAATCACCATGATAAGTTCTGCAACTCCACCAGGCATCACTAATTCTAAGTTTAGAAGGTTGAGGAGGTTTTGGGGAGACTTGTAGCACCTTCTGTTTACCCATGGGAGAACACGGTGGAATCAACTGCCCATGGACAAAAGCAGGTGTCCCAGGGGCTCAGAAAGGCAGTCAGACCAGATGTTCTTCCCCTCAGCCAAGGGATGAGAAAGAGTCCAGGAGACTTTGTGGAATCCCAGAGCTGGAAGCCAGAGGAGACTGGGGAACTTTCCCGGCCGGACGCCGCAGACCCAGGAAGCCAGCTGGCCATGGGTTCTGTAACGTGAAACCAGCGATGGGAATGACAGTGGAGCCTGGAAAATCCATATTTATTACGATTTTGTCCCACGGATTACTTTGCCACCTACTAATTGTTTTGCTTCTCTTTTTGTGGTAGACTTGCTTCTAAGGCCAAGAAAGGACCGCCTTTCCAGCTCCCGGCTGAAAGATGCTGCCTGTCCACAGGATTTGCTTTTTCTCAATCTGCCCAGGGAAGGGTTGGGGAGTGGCTGGCTCCAAATTGGATCTCCAGCCTGAGGGGTTTCACATTAGACCCATTGTTTATTCATGAGCTGTGGTTTTTTTTTTAAACTACAAAGTACACCGCTCGCCTGAGGGGGTCTGCATCATAGACATTTACTAAGCGGAGTATCACGAGTATCACGGGGTTCTTGAATTCTTAGATGATAGGAAAACAACTCTTGTGGGCTGTCTGCAGTGTGACCTTGACTTCACCATCCATGGAAAGGATTGCTGGGGTTCCCAGCCACACTCCAGCAAATGCCCTTTAGTTTCCTAAAGAGACTGTGCCCCGTGCCGGTCGTGAACATTTTCTTTTGTTGGGGCTCCCCCCACCATGATGCAGTTCATTCTGAAATATTTCGATTGACTTTCAGATCCTGCACCCCCATCTCGAGTCCTCTGCAACTCTAGAAAACCTGGCAGTCAGGCAGCCCTGAATTATCCATGAATACAAATAACAATTCAAACCCAAAAATGCCTCCCTTCCGAATGCAAGGGTGAACTGTGCCTTTGGACAATGACAGTATGCTCCAGAGTGCAATGTGCAAAGGTTTTTGTGTGCACACTTGTCAGCTATCGAAATGTGCCCACCCATGCTGAACTGAAGAATTTTTCAAAAAGGAAATCATCAAAAAGAGCGCTGGAGTTAACGGGAATGGAGAGAAGCCCTTCAAAGCGGAGATTTTTAGTGAATGCTTATAAATATAGGCATAGTGAAGATGACCGTGATTTTAATTAAAAAAATAATTTGTCTCTTTGGGCTTCCTTTGAAAATAATGTTCATCTCTAGCAATCCCCAACCATAACTTCTTTCCTTAGATTTCTTTAATGGGATTTATGTAACTGAATTAAAATCCAGGCTCCTCTTACACAGAGACATTGTTTATAAGAGGCCTCGTGTATTTAATTTGTCTTGACATTGATCTGTTATGTGCAGGGCCCAGAGGACAGGTCTGAGATTTCAGTAGAGTGAGAATTGGATCCAGAATGTTAGAATTGGAAAGTATCTTTAAGCTCATTTATGAAAGCCTCCTGCAGCCGTACCCACAGCGAGCCTCTGCCTGGACTCTTGACAGACAGGGAATTATTCGGTGAATCTCAAATGTCTGTAAGTAATGGAAAGCACCTCTCAGAAAAAAGTAATTCTGTAAGTGCACGGATAAGGGTGTTTGGTGACAGCTGGTGAATTTTAGCATCATGTTTCTGAGCGCTTGGGGCTAGCTGGCTGTTCGATTACATTTACTTATACAGGTATGTTCTCTCGTTTATTCTTTTTCTCCTACATCCTTTCCTTTATTGAAGCAAAATTAAAACGTGCTCACAAGTTCACACAATACAGAGGTTTAAAGTCAAGAACAACCCTTTACCATTCCTTCCTACCATTTTCGTACGTCCTTACAGATCGTTTATGTGAATAATTTACACTTTATGACCTTCTTGTACATTTAGTCTGTTTTGCTGTAACCTGTCCCAGACTTCTCGAGAAAACTTAAAGAGAAGTTAGCCCTACACGTACTGAGACGGAATCTGTCCATGAAAGCTTTATGTACTTTTAAAAAATTTTTATAATTTTTAGATAACTTACAAGTGTAGATATTTAAAATACCAATGTCTGACATTGTACTACAAGACATTTTTATTTCACAGCTTTCGTTTTCAGGAAACTAAAATGTAACTGGAAAAAAAAATCAGAACACTTTTGCAAGGAGAAGAGAAGTAAATTGTCCGGAAACACACAATCAGTTAGTTAATCCAATTGAAAGTGAAATTCAGCCTATCGACAGCCAAGGAAATAAGGAAATCAAGACAAGTTTTACATTTCTCATTATGTGATAAGGGTTTTTGAAAAGAAACATTTTCCTGACACTAAAATCGACGTGAAATTCGTTAAATTGATCCTCAGACACCTTTAGGGGTATAAGACCATCAGACGGCGTCTGTGATTTTGCACAGGTGGAGGAATATTCCGCATGTGATCACGTAACTCCTTCACACAGGAAAACATCAAAAAACGCAAGATTCAACTGAGAAGTCGCTTCGGGTAACGGAAGCAAACTGGCAACTCGGGGAGAGGACGTGGAGTCGGGAAGACAGGGAAAGGGGCTCGTTGTGCTTCCGGCCTCTGCTCAGGATGCAGACAGGTGCAAAAAGCACTTTCACAACAACAGGAACAGAACAGCAGACAACCTGCAAAATCATAATTTGTCTTAACCGAACCAGAAGGCCGGGGCTGCAGGACAACCAAACTAACGCAAAACTGAGGGGAACCATCTAGGTGCAAAACGTCACATAATTTAGGAATCCATTTATGTGAAAGAGGCAGGAGAGGCAAATCCCCAGAGACAGAGAGCAGGTTATTGTTTGCCAAAAGCTGGGGGCCAGGGGCGTGAAGAGTGACCCGTAGGGGGTGC
>NW_023249157.1:0-538 GCF_002007445.2 Ailuropoda melanoleuca | reverse complement strand
GGCATTGGAAAGGCCCCAGGAAAATACTCTAGGCCAGTTTCCTTAATAACCAAGTCAGAGGTGGGAATTACATAGGAAGTTTATTACCACTCTGGCCCTTCTCACCCTTCTACTGTCAGNTCTCACCCTTCTACTGTCAAACATCACTAATAGATCCCTGCATTCGTTCTGACAGAGATAGCCTCCGAATCCTCCCTAAAATGTTCCAAGTAACTGCCACCAATTAGTCAGAATTGGCACATGAGATGAAACCTTACTTGCCAAAGCTGGTTTTGCATATTTCTAGGTGTGAGAATCTTATTCCACCTTTTATTTCTTCCTTAGCTCCTCACGTGGAAATCCATCCAGGCCCCAAAGGCAGGAATGGGGGAGGACTAGCAAAGCGAGGCATTCTCAGCAGAATGCTGAGCACAAATAAAGATGTGAGGTGACCAGCTGGAGTAAAGCAGAGTCCACATTGGAAAGTCGCATGCAGTGAACATGGAATAGGAAGGAAGAACTAGATTCAGGTAAGTGTTGGCACACAGGCCAAGACATT
>NW_023249156.1:0-3514 GCF_002007445.2 Ailuropoda melanoleuca | reverse complement strand
CCTTCCTCTAGATACACACACCAAAGGAAATTCATAGATCTCTGACTCATAAATTACCCAATCTTTGGTAGCTGAGAATTCTGCCATATGAGTCTCCATTGTCAGCCACTAATAAAAATGTCAGTCTCCCAGACTAACATGGCACATAACCATCAAAACTGGCATTTCTATTCCCAGAACAACCATATTAGTTGGAACAATCACATTTTCAGAGAGAAATCCAATCTCTGAACTTGGACNCAGAGAGAAATCCAATCTCTGAACTTGGACCTATGCCTAAAACCACCCCCTACCCTGTGCCAGGTTCAACAATGTCAAAATGAACAACAAAGCCCTATCACGAAGCTTTCCAACTTCTCATACCAAAATTTCACCCTAAACTATAGACATTAACACGTTTCACCAAAGCCAACTGTATTTCTAAAACTGGCCTCTAATGATGTTTGTGGGCACCAAGGAGGAGTAAGCAAAAGACCATTGCTGACGCTTCCAGCAAAGATTCCAACAGGACCAATTACTAATCCTCTGAGGACCATAGAAGTCAACGCATTACCAAAGTGCAGGCGCTTTGTCAAAGTCTATTTAAATATTTTTCTAGACTCAATGAAGAAAGAATTACAGGATAGTTAAGTAAATGACAGCAGCAAAGCATGTACCAACAAGTTTAAGATTTATATGGGAGACACTGCTCCCAAGCTTAGTGGGTTAAAAGGAGGGCCTAAATCAAATTTTTTTTTTAAAGATTTTATTTATTTATTCGACAGAGATAGAGACAGCCAGCGAGAGAGGGAACACAAGCAGGGGGAGTAGGAGAGGAAGAAGCAGGCCCATAGCGGAGGAGCCTGATGTGGGGCTCGATCCCATAACGCCGGGATCACGCCCTGAGCTGAAGGCAGACGCCTAACCACTGTGCCACCCAGGCGCCCCTAAATCAAATTTTTTGATCAAAAATTCTCTCGACACTTCCCATGCACTTGGTAGGAAACATAAATTTGGCAGAATGGATATGAAAAACAATGTGCAAGCAAGTGGGTCTGATGCACTTTTCATTTTATAGTCCCATAGACCAGCTTTTTCTGAAGAATTTTCCCTTGTTCCCGTTGTTTTTAATTTAGATTGAGAATACTTCTGAGATCTGAAAAATATATCTATTTTGAAGATGTCTTTACACTTTCATTGGAGGCCAAGGAAGAGAGTAGAAATTAAATCGTAGACCAACTGAAGTTTCCTACCTAAAACAGCTCATTTTCTGAGTAAATTCAGACTGGTAATGGGAACCAAGATAAACTAAAATGACCAAGAAGACTGGGAGAGTTGTCTAGAGAGAGAATTCCAGTGTCCCACTTGTTATTCACAGGCTATATTTGCAGCTGTGCCATCAGGGGAAGAAAACGATCACTGGGTAAAATCGAAAAACAGTGGAATCCATATCAACAAGATCCAGGTCAGTAATCACTAAATCTTTTTCCACAAATTTTAACAGATGAACTTATTTTACCCAAATTGTCTTTACCAAATTTTTTTTAAAGATTTTATTTATTTATTTGACAGAGTGAGAGACAGCCAGTGAGAGAGGGAACACAAGCAGGGGGACTGGGAGAGGAAGAAGCAGGCTTCCAGCAGAGAAGCCTGATGGGGGGCTTGATCCCAGAACGCCGGGATCACGCCCTGAGCCAAAGGCAGACGCTTAACAACTGAGCCACCCAGGCGCCCCTCACCAAATAGTTTTTACACTTACATGCTGTGAATTGAAGGTAATCTTTAGCTCTAAAAATGAATGTGAACATGGTCACATAAATATCCATACAAAATATGATCTGTAATGATGCCACACAAGATGCTGTTGACAACTACTAAGGTTACTTCTATAACAATGTGGTTCACGTGTATGCAGAAGTAGACTGCTTCAGTATGGTTCTACATGTGATTGTTTGACATTGTTTCCCATTTTCATAACTTCCATGTGCCACACTGAAATCAGAATTTGTGGATTAAATCTATTAATGGTGATGAAGCATGTATTTGCCACCTATAGCAGCCATGGATAGAGAAGGAAGGACTAAAGACATGGAGCTTTCTGGAAAACAAAAGATATCTTTCCTCACCTTTATGGAAACTGAAAGGTCGTGATGCTGACTTCTGTGTCCAGAAAGTTTGAGGTAAAATATGTAGTTATGTTTTTTTGCAGGGATTGGAGAAAGGAGAAAAAGAGGGGGAGAAGGAATAGAAAGTCCTATGATCATTTGGAACTTGTACTCACTATTGAAAATCCATGTACAGATCATTCAAAAAAAGAATATATTAAGGTATATATTCAATTTTTCCCCCAATGTGGACTGAAAAGTTCATGTTCATATTAATTGATTAAACGTAACTTCAAAGAAACCTCTGTATTATCTTAGATAACATTTCTTTCTCAACAACAGGAAATTCAAGGAAACTTAGTGACTCATTTCATTCCATTGGTAAAACTTGACTATGACTACAAATCTATTCAAGAGCATTATTCTTTATGTGGTGAAATACCAATTGCACAGAAAATTCATTTGAGAAATACTGAGGACTTTTAAGGGAACTTTGTACCACTTTCATACCTGCATCCAAAGATGTTGTAAGAGGGAGTATGTAATAGTCATGTTGAGCCAGGTACAACATCCGGGGCTGCTGAGTGAATGTGGCTCAAAGATATGTTATAAAGATAGTTCCCTGGCATTCTGAAGGGGAAACACTTCATCTGCAGCTTTTTCTCTCTGTATGTATCTGCATTCATTTCACACAAAGGAATCCCAGCTCAAAGAATACTGCTGGTATAGAAATAGTAAGGATGGCACTTAACTACCTGATATACTTAACTTTTTAAAGAATATTGAGTTACTATATCGATAAATATTCAGGCCAATGGGCAAATATACTACAAAATTATTGTTATTGATGACATTTGTCCCCAAAACAGTGAAAGAAAGCAATCTATAAGGTTTTAGAGCCAGGGTTTGGATGTCAATCATAAGTCAACAGTCATAATAAAATGTTTTTATTCTGGTGTTTGTGACAAAACTGTCACTATTCAAATTTTATGAATAAGATAATTCAACTTCTTTATATTCCTTTTTAAAAATATTTCCACAATATTAGAGGTGAGTTGAACGTATGTTTCCATCAATCCCAGGGGCCAGGACTAAAGAGAGATGGAAAATTTTAGTGTTTTTTTTTAAGATTTTATTTATTTATTTGACAGAGATAAGAGACAGCCAGCGAGAGGGAATACAAGAAGAGGGAGTGGGAGAGGAAGAAGCAGGCTGCCAGCGGAGGAGCCTGATGTGGGGCTCAGTCCCAGAACACCGAGATCATGCCCTGAGCCGAAGGCAGATGCTTAATGACTGAGCCACCCAGGCATCCCAAGAAAATTTTAGTGTTGAATTAAAAATACTACTCAGAAATTCTGGGATCACTCCATTTGGAACATGTGCTCATAACCCAAGCTGACTCCAGGGAAAGGATGAGCAATGTGACAGAA
>NW_023249155.1:7277-9347 GCF_002007445.2 Ailuropoda melanoleuca | reverse complement strand
TGGAATTCTTATGTAAGAAAGATTTATCTTTCTCCTCCATTTATTGATTCAATTATTTATTTATTCTTATGGACATGAATATTTATTTTCTACTTTGTGTTATGATCCAATACTATGTTATTTTTCGTGTGCAAGCTGTTCCAGCTTTGGCCACTGACAGCTCTTCCAAGTTGCTTCCTGTGTCTCTATGGCATATCTCTCCTTATGTCTTATGAACACTTCTCTAATGTCTGGTCCGACAAGACACTCCAAGGTGCCGTTGTGTACTTTTCCTATTCCATTATTAGATTCAGCCATTTTTCCAAGATGTTCTGGGTTTTTGACTGGAAATAGTATTTAGGAAAAAAAAGCTTAGTAATAACTTTGCTTATTTCCACTACATTGCTTCTAGGTCCTCTCAGCAGAATTAGTATTATATGTATGTATACCATCCCATGAATATGCATTTGAATGTTCATTTCTGTAGCTGTCTGTAAATGCATTTAAACATGAGTTCAGATTTATTTCTCCAACCCAGTACCACAGGGATCATTCTAGAATATCTCTCTTGTTTATCTAAATTCTCTGCCCAACAGTGAGAAATCTGATTCCAAAGATTAAATTTCGCTTCTTCCTAAAATGATTGTCAACTATATTATATGCCAAGTTTCAGTGTATCTTAGAGACAGCTCCTGGGCTCCCTAACTTATTCCTTTGGTTTATTTGTTTATCCCTTTGCCAAAACCACACTGTTTTGCTTACTATAACTTTATAATAATTTGTGACATCTTACACTGCAAAGTTTATGCCTTGTTATGCTTTTCTATAAATATCTTGTCTAATCTTGGTCATTGGAACCTCTGTATGAATTTTATAATTATTCATCCGGTTTTCTGCAAAAACTCATCACAATTTGTATATTTGAATACAAGTGAGATGCTTAATATATTGAGTTTTTCTATTCATGAATGTATCTTCTCATTTATTTGAGCATTCTTTAATGTCATTTAATATTATTGCATTTTTTTGTGAATTGTATGCTTATCTTTCATTGTATTTATTGTTAAATACCTTATTTTGTATGACATATAACAGCTACTTACATACTTTCTAACTCTTGCTGGATTATAACAAAGATTGATTTTGTTTTTTTTAAATCATGTGTCCAAAAACCTTGCTAAACTTATTTTTTCTACATAGATCATTTTATATTATTCAAATAGTGACTATCTTTAGTTTGGATTATAATGGCTACAACTTTTAGTAGAATGTTGAACAGAAAATGATACAGATTGTTAGGTTTCATTTCTGATTTTCTAAGGTATACTTGAAATGTCACCATTAAATATAAAAATAAGTGTGTGCATGCATTTTGAATTCATACATAGCATAAAAACCCACAAAGGCTACACATATTCTTTATCAAATAAATGCATTATCTATCTATTGTTGGTTTCTAATAAGACTTTTTAAAAATAATGGGACTGATTTATATAGAAATATTATACTGACATGATCATACAGATTTTCTCCCTTAGTCTATTATTTAAAAAAATAACATGTTCAGGTTTTATCATTATATTAATCAATTTTCTTCTGCTACTGGAATACTCACAACATGTTCATAAAGCATAATTATTTTATATAGTTGTGTATTCAGTTTCCTTATGTTTAGGATTTCTTATCTAAGCATGTAATTTATATTATATGGTAAAATTTACCTTTCTTATATTCATTTTCTGATTTAAGTAATAAAATATATTCTAGTTTCAAAAATACATTGTAAACTATTTTTTTGGTCCTATTTTCTGGAATAATTTAAAAATAATCAGTGTTACCGGTTTTTTGAACATCTGATAAACTCTTCTTTTAAAAACATCTATGCTCAGTGAATTTGATGGATAAATTTTAAACTAATGATTAAATTTCTATAACAGTCATGAGAAAATTTAGAGTTTCTATTTTTATACTGAGTATTATCAACTACTTACATTTTTCTAAAATTGTTTGATTTTTATTAATTTTAAAATATATTATTTCATTGTTTATATTTTAATATTTTATTATGTAATATTTAGACCTCTATCTCAT
>NW_023249155.1:0-719 GCF_002007445.2 Ailuropoda melanoleuca | reverse complement strand
ATTCTAATTATAAGAAATTAGTCTTATGCCCATGTGTATCTGTTTTACAAATATTTGTCATGTGTAGTCTGTATGAAAACTTTTACTCTGTCTTGAGCAAATTTGGCTCAATCAGTGCTTTCAATTACCATATAAGTTTTAATGTAATTGATGGCATCAAAACAGATTCTATCTCCCCCATTTTATTTCATTTTTTTTTGTGATTATTCACTGTCTTTAAAGGAATGTGTGTCGAATGAGGAACAAGTGAGATTTAATTGTGTTTCTATGCCACATAATTCACATGCTCCTTATAAGTTTAACATTCTAAATACTAGTCCAGCAATCCATCTTTATTATTATAAATGCATATCTATATAAACATAATAGATATAGTTACATCCTTTATAAGACACTAGTCTGTTTCATTCTTCAGATGTCATATTTTGTACTTACACCCTTTAGCAATTTTGTTTCATCCAAATTTCCCTTTCCTTAAGTATCAAGATAATCTCAGTACCTGTCATTTCATAATCATTCCTCATTTTATTGGAGTATTTTAACAATTTACCACTAATAAAACATCAAATTTATCACTATGTGCTATATGTCACAACCATACTCACACCTATATATATCATTGACTCATGTAACTCTTAACCCAAATCTCATTCATATTTTACCCATCTTTCAGTATCTGGGTAAGGTCCCTTTTTCTCCAAGAAATTGACATCTATCTT
>NW_023249154.1:0-1687 GCF_002007445.2 Ailuropoda melanoleuca | reverse complement strand
CTCCATATATCAGCAAATAATTGTCCCTTGATTTATCTTCCTTTTTAAAAACAAGTTTTTATTTTAGAGTAGTTTTGGATTTACAGAATTATTGCAACAACAGCACAGAGTTCTCATATACCCCACACCAAACTTCTCTTCTTGGTAGTATCATACAGGAGTATATTTGTCACAATTAATAAACATAAATTTATACATTATTAATTTTCTCCTTAGCGTTATAGTTTGGATTTACATTGNTATGGCTCAGCTCCTAAATTTTATCATTTAATGCTCCATATATCAGCAAATAATTGTCCCTTGATTTATCTTCCTTTTTAAAAACAAGTTTTTATTTTAGAGTAGTTTTGGATTTACAGAATTATTGCAACAACAGCACAGAGTTCTCATATACCCCACACCAAACTTCTCTTCTTGGTAGTATCATACAGGAGTATATTTGTCACAATTAATAAACATAAATTTATACATTATTAATTTTCTCCTTAGCGTTATAGTTTGGATTTACATTGAGAGGTGCTCCCATAATATTTTTAGGGAATACATAAATTTCTCTGGGGTGTTAAATGAAAATTATAAGCAAATCATTATTGTTTAAAGTTATTCATATTTTTTTAAAGATTTTATTTATTCGTTTGAGAGAGGAAGACGGAGAAGGAGAAGCAGAGTCTGTGCTGAGCACAGAGCCCCACTTGGGGCTTGATCCCAGGACCCCGAGATCATGACTTGAGCCAAAACCAAGAGTCAGATGCTCAACCGACTGAGCCACCCAGGTGCCCCTTATTCATCTTTTTTTTTTAATCTCATATCCTCTTTTCCAGTGGACAACACTCTCATCTATTTGTTTAATAAATACTTAAATTGTGTTTATTGTGTGCCAGACATTGTTCTGGATTCTTTATAATTAATCCTCATGAGCCTTATAACATCCCTGCATACTAATATTGTCCCTCAGAGAGGTTAAGTAACTCGCTCAAGGTCACACGGCACAGTGTAGCTCCGGAGTCCTGTTCTTAATCATGCACTCCTGTGCGTCAGTCCTAGAAGGCAGAGTCCTTGCCTTGTTCATTCCTATGGGCCCCTCCCTTCATCTGAAAGTGACAGGGTCGGTGTATTATTTGGCTCCAGCTACCTAAAAGAGTATCACAGACTAGGAGGCTTGAACAGCTAAAATGTGTTTTCTCGTGGTTCTGGAGGCTGAACATCCCAAATGGAGTGGCCAGCAGGGTTGGCCTCTGAGACCTTTCTTCCTGGCTTGCAGATGGCCTTCCCTCTGCGCAAATACCTTCCTGGTGTCTCTTTCTCTTCTTAGAAGGACACCAGTCCTGTTGGATTATGGCCCTGCCCTTATGACCTCATTGAAGCTTAATTACCCCATCAAAGGCCCATCTCCAAATACTGGCACACTGAAGGTTAGGGCTTCAACATGCGGATTTAGAGGGGGCCCAATTCAGTTCATAACACTGGATAATCCTCACAAATGCCTCCTAGGTTAAATTTACATTTAAAAATGATGAAGTCAGTAACCTCTCAAACGCATAGGGGTGTTTTTGCTCTTGTTCTGTTTGGCTTCTATCACCCTGGATGCACGTTTACAATAATGTTACAGCTTTGTCCCAGGTCTTTCTAGTCTGTAGCACCATCTTGGTAGTTTATCTTCTTTTCTTTCCAAGTTATTTCCAGGCAA
>NW_023249153.1:667-864 GCF_002007445.2 Ailuropoda melanoleuca | reverse complement strand
TTCTCACCTCAAGAAGCTGGAACAGCAACAGAGGGACAGGCCTAATCCACACACGAGGAAGCAGTTGACCACGTTTAGAGCAGAAATCAATGAATTAGAAACCAGAAGTATAGTAGAGCAGATCAACAGAACTAGAAGCTGATTCTTTGAGAGAATTAATAAAATTGACAGACCACTGGCAAGACTTATCCAAAAGA
>NW_023249153.1:269-640 GCF_002007445.2 Ailuropoda melanoleuca | reverse complement strand
AAGAATAGAGAAAGGACCCAAATTAATAAAATTATGAATGAAAAAGGAGAGGCCACAACCAACACCAATGAAATTGGAAGGATTATTAGAAACTTTTATCTACAGCTCTATGCCAATAAATTAAGCAATCTGGAAGAGATGGAGGCCTTCCTGGAAACCTATAAACTACCAAGAGTGAAACAGGACGAAATTGATTTTTTAAACAGGCCAATTAATTAAGAAGAGATTGAGTCAGTGATAAACAACCTTCCAAAAAGCAAAACTCCAGGCCGGGACAGTTTTCCTGGGGAATTCTACTAAACATTCAAAGAAGAAATAATACCTATTCTCCTAAAGCTATTTCAAAAAATAGAAACAGAAGGAAAGCTACC
>NW_023249153.1:0-181 GCF_002007445.2 Ailuropoda melanoleuca | reverse complement strand
GACCAATTTCCCTAATGAATATGGATGCCAAAATCCTCAACAAGATCCTGGCTAATAGAATCCAACAGTACATTAAAAGGATTATGCATCATGACCAAGGGGGATTCATACCTGGAATGCAAGAGTGGTTCAACATTCACAAATTGATCAGTGTCTTAGGTTTTATCCAGAAAGAAAAATT
>NW_023249152.1:0-1924 GCF_002007445.2 Ailuropoda melanoleuca | reverse complement strand
TAAATACACCAACATGGTAGGACTATTGTGAGAATACATGGTATAAAGCAGATGAACATAGAGTTCTTGGCGCAGCAAATGTTATTTACGACTGTTGTTATTATTAACTTGTTGATTTTGACATATGGTCAACATGAATGTTTACAGAGAAACGTTTCTTTCTGGTCCAGTGGATGGTAAATTCCTATTTCTTAACCTGTCAACTGCTGGATTTTGTAATGTCTAAGAAAAGCATATATTCCCTTATCTCCCAAGATTAATGCCTTCTTAGTGAATTATTTTGTATGTTCGAATTGGAAGCTAAAAGCTATTTCTAAAAGAGCAGAAGAGTTGGCCATTTGCCTTCAACAAACATTTGCTGAGCATCTCCTCTGTTCAAGCAGGCTGTATGAAGTGCAAAGTCAGAAACGGACTCTTCTGAGACCTGAAATGGTGGTAAAGACGGTCATTGATGTAGGTGTTAAGGCACTTGTTCCTCCAGAAAGACAAATAAAGCAATTGGTAGGTGATCTTACAAAGGGAGAGAGAATTATGTAACAAGACATGTAGAAAGATCTCTGAGAGGTAGGATTTAGTTCAAGTTTTGAAGGGATGATAGATTTTCAATAAGTATTGTAGTAGGCAGTTTCTAAGATAACCCCCAGTTCTCCCCACCCTCTGGTAATCACAGCCTTGTGTAATCCCCTCCCCTTGAGTAGCTTGATTCTAGTGAATAGAATACCTCAACATTGAGGGAAAGTTGCTTTCCTCATCAGATTACAAAAGATTCCAACTTTCATATTGCCAATTCCCTTCACTGATGATATTGATGTAATGTTGTCATATTGGGGAGACCAATGTGGCAAAGAACTGGAGGCATCCTCTGGTCAACTAGCAGCAGAGGCCCACAGTCCAACATCCCTAAAGGAACTGAATCCTGTCAACAAACATGTAACTAGGCTCGCAAGTGGACCCTTCCTCAGTTGAGCCTTCAGATTAGACCCCAGCCCGGGTTAACATCTTAACTGCAATCCTGTGAGAGATCCTCAATAGAACTCCCAACTAAGGTGTGCTGATTCTGGATCCGCAGAAACTAAGGTAGTAAATATATGTTGTTGTAAGCTGCTAACTTTGTGTTAATTTTTTATGCAGCACTAGATAACCAATAAAAGTGTCTATAGGGACAGAGGACAGTACAGCAATGAACATCCTGAGCAGTGGTCCAGGAAGCTATTGTCTTATCCATCCCTGGTCTTATGGGATTGTCTTGACAAGGAGGTGAGGTTAAGGCAATTTGCACTTCCTAAGCAATAAACCTGTGGGATAGCAATCAGACTCATGTGGCTGGATCATAATGTTTATGGAGGGACATAGCACGATCTGAGGTTAGAATGACAGGCTATGGCTAAATTGTGAAGGTCCCTCCACACCGAGCTAAGGACTGTGAACTATATGGGGAAGCAATAGGGAGCCATTGAGGATCTTGAAGTCAGGGAGAAACTTCATTAGAGTTGCTCTCCTGAGTATCAGTCTGATGCTGTGTGCAGAACAGTTTGAAAGGAGAGAACTTAGAGACAGCTGCAAAATCCCCAGGGTGGGTAGCAAGGACCTGAACTCTGACCAAAAAACAAGCAAACAGTGTCCAGAAACATACCATAATAGAACCCTCATTGTGTTGAAACTTCTCTAAACACCCTCCACCCTTTTGTGAGGCAGGAACTTTATCAAGTGTTTGACATCCAACCTATTTCCACTCCACACACAGTGACAAGTTCATATTGGAACTGAAAATAATCACAGGCTTCACTTTGTGGAAATGGAAGGAAATGTACCCAAGTTGGGGAAAGGAGGTGATAGGGCTGAGTATTTTCCCAGTTTCCCAGAGAAGACTAATTTAAACCTTGACAAGAGTGTCACTGTTCCCATGCCATACCTTCTTCACCTT
>NW_023249151.1:0-620 GCF_002007445.2 Ailuropoda melanoleuca | reverse complement strand
TGACTTCAAGGGCTTTCCCGTCACACTTTGTTTCTTGGTTCTAAGGGCAGGATCCTCCCCCGGGCCCTACAACCAATGTGGAATCCGAGTCAACAGTGAAAAGCCTGTTGTTCGCTTGAGGTGTTTTCCTGGACGCTCTGTTTTATTACCAATGAGAACGGCACTGAGTCCTCGAAAATCCTGAAGCTTTTCATTCATGCTCCCTTACTCATGAGAGATGATGATCATTGATATTTCCCTGCACTGTGTGTGGTCTCAGAGACCACTATGNGGTCTCAGAGAACACTATGAGGCACTCTTATCAGGCTTCCGCGACCATTTTCCCTATGTTTCCTTATTCACGAAGGGTGATGATAGTGATAGACGGTCCCTGTACGGTGTTGTTTCTGACGGACGTGTTTTGGGATTTTTGGTTCCATTGCCGCCAGCAGTTTTGAGAGGATTTCCCCAGGGAGCAAGCATTTTNTTTGGGCCTTTTCGTTCCATTGCCGCCAGCAGTTTTGAGAGGATTTCCCCAGGGAGCAAGCATTTCGTTGGACGCGGGTTTTTGCCGAATTGTCTTTCTCAGTGCTGTGTTCGTCATGTTTCACTCACGCTACCAAAGCACCTTGTTTCCTGTT
>NW_023249150.1:0-1768 GCF_002007445.2 Ailuropoda melanoleuca | reverse complement strand
AAGTAAAAGAAAATTCTTTTACATATTGTAAAACAATAGGACTTCCAGAAACTTCTATAGGAAAATGTGTTATCTTTGGATTAGAGTTTTTAAAAAATAGCCTACAATAAATGTACACTACCTATAAATGTAAATGTTTTAAAGTTGGACTTAATGTTCAGTATTATGTCCATCACTAAGAGATTTAAAAAGCATATGACAGAGTAGGTTTGCAGCTCAAATAACCAACAGAAAGTTTTCATCAGAATATTATAAGGATTATTAATATTGCTTTAAGAAATAAATGGGAAATTCAACACAAAATTGAGCAAGAGTCTTAAACATATACTTCACCAAAGAAGATATCTAAATGACCAATAAACATTTGAGAAGTATACAATCTTATTAGTTAGTTGGAAAATTGAAATCAAAGTCACAAAGATGCTATGACATGCCATCATTGAGTATAAATTGGAAAGAATGACAGAATCAAGTCATGATAATGTAGGGCAATTGAAACTTTCAGAAATTGCTAGTAGTAGTGTAAATTGATAGACACACTTTGGAAAACTGTTCACATTTCTACTATTTATTGGGCATAATGGCTGACTTTGGTCTCTGAAAAAAGACCAAAAAGCAGTAGGATGGCCTATTCAAGTGCTGAAAGGAAAAAAAAAATCAACCAAAAATTTTATTCCTACCAAAACTATCTCTCTGTAATGAAGGTGAAATAGAGATTCCTAAATAAATTTAAAAGAAAAAGAAAAAGAGAGAGAGAATGCACTACTAGCAGTTTGACTTTACAAGAAAACAAAAGACAATTATTCAGGCTGAAAGCAAGTGACTTCATATAGTAATCTGAATTCTCTAAAAAAAAAAAAGGAGAATTGGCAAAGGAAGTTCTATAATTAAAAAATATAATATATGTATGTATTTCATCACTTTTTTTCTTTTCATTGATTTAGGAGGCAATTGTATAAAACAATATGTATATGTTTGTATTATTGGACCTATGACATATAGACATATAGTATATTTCACAATACAGCACAAAGAAAATGGGTAGGAATAGTAATGTATTCAGGTAAAAATATATTATATCAGATGGTAACTTGAATCTGCAGAAACAAAAGAAAGAACCAGAAGTCATAAGAAGATTAATATATATCATAAACATATACTTGCTATTTTCTCTTAGCTTCTTTAAAAGGCATAAAATTATACAAAGATATAATTATAACAATTACAACAATGACTTTATATTTATAGGTGTAATATGTATAACAATAGTGTAAATGAGGATAATGCTATATGAGAGCAATATGTCTATACCTCACTGGAATTACTGCAACTTAATTAATATAAGTCTGAAGTACNTTAATTAGTATAAGTCTGAAGTATAATTAGTATAAGTCTGAGATATACTGAGATATAATTGACATACAAAATTGTATATTTAATGTGTACAATGTGTTGATTTGGTACATTTATATATTGCAGTATGATTACTACCCTAGTATTGTTAGCATTTCCATCATGTCACATTATTATCCTCTTTTTCATGGTAAGAACATTTAAAATCCAGTGTTCTCTACAAATAACTATGGAAATAGTTATACAATTATGTGAATATGTGAATATATTTTAAAAACAGTGAATTGAATACTTTGAATGTGTAAATTATATATGTTATATATGTTTTATTTTATTTTGTTTTGTATTTATTTATTTATTTATTTTGTTTTGCATTCATTTTTTTTATAGTTTCAAGTTTTTATTTATTCCAGTC
>NW_023249149.1:412-806 GCF_002007445.2 Ailuropoda melanoleuca | reverse complement strand
CTGTCATTCAGAATTGATGGAGAAATAAAGACGTTCCAGAATCCCCAGTCATTAACCAATTTCATAACCACAAAACCAGCCCTACAGGAGATATTAAGGGGGGGTTCTATAAAGATAAAAAGGCCCCAAGAGTGATCCAGAGCGGAAAGTCACAACCGATACAAACAAAGACTTTACTGGTAACATGGCATCATTAAAATTCTATCTCTCAGTTCTCAGTGACAATGTTAATGGTTTAAATGCTCCCATAAAATGCCACAGGGTTGCAGATTGGATAAAAAGACATGACCCATCCATTTTCTGTCTACAAGAGACTCATTTTGAACCCAAAGATGCATTCAGACTTAGAGTAAGGGGATGGAGTACCATCTTCCACGCAAATGGACCTCAAAAG
>NW_023249149.1:0-180 GCF_002007445.2 Ailuropoda melanoleuca | reverse complement strand
AGGGGACCTCAACACCCCACTATCAGAAATAG
The DNA here is from genome assembly GCF_002007445.2 of Ailuropoda melanoleuca. Taxonomy (NCBI): domain Eukaryota; kingdom Metazoa; phylum Chordata; class Mammalia; order Carnivora; family Ursidae; genus Ailuropoda; species Ailuropoda melanoleuca. The sequence continues at coordinate 148 of NW_023249149.1, read as the reverse complement.
ACAGAACACCCTGGCAAAAACTAAGCAAAGAATCAAAGGCTTTGAATGACATACTCGACGAGTTGGTCCTCATAGAGATATATAGAACACTACACCCCAGAACCAAAGAATACTCATTCTATTCTAATGTCCATGGAACATTCTCAAG
>NW_023249148.1:410-587 GCF_002007445.2 Ailuropoda melanoleuca | reverse complement strand
TGGTTCCATACAAATTTAAGGACTATTTGTTCCAGTTCTTTGAAAAATGTCCTTGGTATTTTGATCGGGATTAGCACCAAATGTGTAGATTGCTCTGGGTAGCATGGACATTTTAACTATGTTAATTCTTCCGATCTATGAGCATGGAATATTTTTCCATCTTTTTGTGTCTTCCTC
>NW_023249148.1:0-241 GCF_002007445.2 Ailuropoda melanoleuca | reverse complement strand
AATGCAACTGATTTCTGAGCATTGATTTTGTATCCCGCCACATTACTGAATTGTTCTATAACTTCTAATAGTTTGGGCATGGATTCTTTTGGGTTTTCCGTATAGAGTATCATGTCATCTGTGAAGAGACAGTTTGACTTCTTCTTTGCAGATTTGGACACCTTTTATCCCTTTTTGTTGTCTGAATGCTGTTGCAAGGACTTCTAGTACTATGTTGAATAATAGTGACGAGAGTGGGCAT
>NW_023249147.1:0-7158 GCF_002007445.2 Ailuropoda melanoleuca | reverse complement strand
GTGTGTGTGTGTGTGTGTGTGTGTGTGTACGCGTGCCTATGTTTTGAGGGATAATAATATTAACTAAGATGCTTTGGATACTTACTATGTACTGCTAAGCATTTAATGTGAAAGATGAAATTTTATCTTCAACACAATCCTGTGAAGGAGGAATAAATGTTCTCTTTGTACAGTGAGGCACAGAGAGCATGAATACCTTGCCTGAGATAAGGGCAAGTGAGTAGTGAAGTTGGAATTTGAAATCTCTGAATTGAAAATGAAATATCTGAACCAAGTGCTAAACACTTTGTGCCCTTTGACTCCTTGTAACGGTTGTGAGCAAGATTGTCAGAGTCAGGCAGCAGATGCCCCACCCACCACCCCTCTAGCCAGTCCCTGGGTTGCACAATCTAGAGGGGTCTTTCACACCTAGAGTTATGCCCTATGGTGGCCCTGGGGACTCAAGCATTCACTATGAAAAGGAACCCATGAAAGTTCACGCCTCTTTAGGGTACAAGTCTACAAAACATGTGAAATGACCCACAGAATGCACAATAAAATAACATAGAAAGTGAGTATCATTCTCTAAGCCCTACACTGATTTTGCAGCTTGTCCCTATGTATTGACCTCACAGCTCTTTGACTCAGAAAGCAGGAAAGACAGGAGCTTGAAGAAAATCCTGTTCATGTTCTCAGGGCAAAAAGCCCTAGAAAGACTTGGTTGAGAAGACCAGGTAAACCTTGAGATGTGTTCTCTCTTTTCACTCAGGGTCAAGGAACATTCAAGTTGGAAGAAGCCTAGGAAGACATTTTTCTCCTGCCCTCTTGTTTCACAGATGAGGGAACTGAAGGCCAGAGGTGGGTTCTGACTCCCCTGGTGCTGGGTCAGTGACGGCAGAACCAGGCCTCGTGGTTTTCTGATACAGAGCTTTTCGTACACACTACTCTGGTGCCTTCTGGGCAGGACTTGAGGGTCTACTCAGAAAGTGACTCCACTCCACGTTTAGGCTATAGGAGCAGAGGGAGAGCAGCACATACATCAAGAAGGAGGTGGCAGTGGGGTAACAGTGATGATTCATCAAGAGCCAAAATACCAAGTTATTAAAAATAGAACTGTTTCCCTTCCATTACCACTGAGACTTTCTCATTGAAGTTTCCAAGCTGTCTTCTAAAAGATTGAAAGTAAAGGGAAACAGAGGATATTGTTTTACTTTTTGGTTCATTATCTGATTATTAGTGTCAGGAAGAAGAAAATTAAAATTGTGAGGGTCCTGATGACACACTGGCTGGTCTATATAACTTGTCATTTGCTTCGTTCTTTTGACATGGTGCCTGCACCTCGGGTTCTTTCATGGGTAGGGTCCCGTTGTCATAAATAAAGAAAATGGGCTTGCAGAGGTGAACAGATTTTCCTAAGGCTACATACGCACTCAGTTCAGAGGACCTAGGACCTTTGCATTTTCAGTTTTTCCTTCTGGGGATGTGTATGTAGCCATCAAGTCAAATATATCTAAATCTAAGGGAGACGTCAGTCTGGGGAGGCAAATTTTGAGTAGTGGACAGAGCTGGGACATTCTACGCATAGACAACTATAGCTCTCTAGCTCATGACCATGGCCAGCTGCTCAACTTCCCTAAGCTTTAATTTTTCTCATCTACAAAATAACAATAATAATAGCTGCCTCATGGGACTAAGATAAAGACTACGTGGCTATTCTTACATTACATAAAATGGTCTTCATGTAGTAAATGTTCAAGAAATGTCAGAGCTTGTTCTCTCAAATATCCTCTGTCAACAGTCAAATATTCAAGAGGGACAAAGACAAAAAAATCTATAACTGGTTAGGTATAGTCAAGATACTAACAGAAATACATACCCATACTTACCTCAGTAAGGCTTCTGATCAGACTTCTCTATGGCATAGCCATTTGTTCCCCTCTTTTATGACCTTTCAAATATTTTTATTGGCATGGAATCAGGGAGAATATGGCTTTTTAGCCTTTCCCAAATATCCCTATTTAAATCCTTCAGATAAAAGTTTACCTCTACTAACCTGGATATGCTACCCTAGTATGTGTATGGAGTTTTTAAAAGTTTTTATTTTAATTCCAGTTAGTTTACATACAGTTATGTTAGTTTCAGGTGTACAACACAGTGACTCAACACTTCCCTACATCACCCGTGCTCATCACAGCAAGGGCATTCCTAATCCCCATCACCTGTTTAGTCCATGCTCACCACTCACCTCCCCTCTGGTAACCAACAGTTTGTTCTCTGTAATTAAGAGTCTGTTTCTTAGTTTGTCTCTCTCTCTTTTTTCCCTTTGCTTGTTTGTTTTGTTTCTTAAATTCCACAGATGAGTGAAATCATATGGTATTTGTCTTTCTCTGATTGACTTATTTCACTTAGCGTTATACCCTCTAGCTCCATCCATGTCATTGCAAATGACAAGATTTCATTCTTTTTTATGGCTGAATAATATCCCGTTGTGTATATATATATATATATATATATATATATATATATATACCACCTCTTCTTTATCCATTCATCTACTGACGGACACTTGGGCTACTTCCGTATCTTGGCTATTGTAAACATAAGGGTGCATTATCGCTTTGAATTAGTGTCTTTGTATTCTTTGAATAAATACCCAGGAGTGCAATTGCTGGATCGTAGGGTAGTTCTATTTTTAACTTTTTGAGGAAACTCCATGCTTTTTTCCACTGTGGCTGCACCAGTCTGCATTCCCACCAACAGGGCACGAGTGTTCCTTTTTATACACATCCTTGCCAACACCTGTTGCTTCTTGTGTTTTTTATTTTAGCCATTCTGACAAGTGTGAGTTGACACCTCACTGTGGTTTTGATTTGCATTTCCCTGATGGTAAGTAATGATGAACATCTTTTCACGTGTCTCTTGGCGGTATGTGTATGGGCTTTACAGACAGAGTAGTTGAATAAAATAAAGACCATGGATGGGTCCATCTTCTAAAGCTATAGGCTCTGGTACATGCATACGGTAGTCCTGCTCTCAGGTTTTGGAAATGGGAAACAGAGTTTTAAGAAGCTGAGTTACATATGGCAATGATAAATCATGAGCTCTAGTTAAGATAAAGAAATCTCCTATGCGCTTGTAAACAGAGAACTGATCACAAGTGAAAGTACTTAGGAAACTACCAGGAATTAATGTAACGAACTGTAAACAGATTTGTGTCTTCCCAGCCTGTATTTCATTTTTCTAAGAACTGTCTACCCACCCAAATGGGTGGGCTTTTGTTGCTGTATTTGTATTGACTGACATGTCTTTTACTGGCCATAGCTGATTGGATCAGAGATGAACAGTGGACCCAGTTTGGGCCAATGTGATTCTTTCCTAGGAGTTTGGACCTAGGGTGGTAATCAATTACTTATGAGCCTTAATATTAAGAGGTGACATGGTTTTAGGCTTAGGCCTGTAATGTTCTACCATGTGCAAAAGGAGCTGGTGTGAAGAGAGAAAAAAATTAAGTAGACACTGGGAAAGACGTAGAGGCGAATGGCACTACAGTCGTGGAAAGATTGGCAATAACCCCCTTGGTCCTACAGATTGTCCAGTCCCTAATTCCTTCTTTCCTGGAGCACAAGGGTTGTTGCATTCTATGAGATACACATGGAGTCTTCTAACACATACTCATTTTCACACACTTGAGTCTGCTTGTTACCTGTATTAAAAATCTCTTTATTGGGGCAGTGTCTGTGATGATTAAGTGGTCAAGGTTATTTTCCAGCCTCCCTGTACTGGAAGCGTTTTGTTGAGAAGGATGAGTTTCTCATCCAGCAGTCCAGAGGGAACAGGGCCTCTGCCAGAACACAGCCACAACAATCTCTTGTTCGAGGTCACCTGCCATGTTGTTCTATTTCTCCTTCCATGTACCTGTGTTCTCCCCACCTAAACTGCAAGCTTCTTTAGGGAGACGACTTTTCTTATTCAACTTTTCATCCCCTGTAGCACCTAGACTGTGAGGCTATTGAATTTGCTGATGGTGTTTATGGAAAAAGAAAAAGAAAAAATAATAAAGAAACTTTCTACTTCAATAATTTTGCATTTGGGTGAAACTTCTCTTGCCTCGATTTAGGAAATAATCACATTTCTTTCTTTTTTTGTTGTTGTAACCAATCTCTCTCCTCAGCTTTGTGTCAATGAGGAGATAGGTTTATTTAGCCAGTAATTTCCACTGCAGAAAATCTTGGGCCCAGATTGCCCTGCAAAAGCAATATGTTCTGTTTTATTTTTATATTACATTATATTTATTTTAATTGCATTCTCCATCTGGTCAAAGATAGCATTAGGCACCATAGATGGAGAAAAGAAACAAAGAGATATCTAACCATGATAATAACTGAGATTATTATTTTAAAAAATCATCCAGGGGTACTATAACCTGCAGGCATAAGACAAAAAAACAATAGCCCTCTTGTTAGAGAGCTCTAGAAGGATCCTGGGGAGGAAGAAAGAGAAAGAGAAATGGACTAGATCAGAACTCCTGGTGTCCCCTGAACGGCCCCGAGTGGACTCTTGCACCCACCCCACACCTGAAACTAGTTCTAGGACAGTGTGGGCCACAGTGTGACCTGATACATGTAACGCCTAAGTTATCTCGAACACTTGTATTATTTCCAAAGTAGTTTCAACAGTTCATTAACACACAGTTTCAGTCACATGCTTGAGTAATAAATTTTAGAAGGGCCATGAGAGAGGCCCTTTTCTTCTCATTTCAGGGGATGTTTCTGCAAAACTTTCCTAGCACTTGGAGGAGTTCCAAATGAAGCTGATGTTATGTCAATGGTTTAGCATATCAGAAACCAGATCCTAAAACTGGGTGCCTGCCGTGGACAGCTAGGCCTTCAGCTTCTAGGTCAGGATGCTGTATGGTTATCAGAGATACTGAATCAACTCTTCCTGTTTCTAAAGCTGAACAAATGAGGGGAGTGTTTACACGTGAAAGTTTGCCAAAAATGAGTAGGTGGTGACATTCCCCGACTATGATCCATCTCTCCTCCCACCCATGCAGTCTATCACTTAGGATAGTTTATGTTTCAAAAAACAAAAATCCATTTGAAACTGGCATAAGCAACTAATGGCATAGTCACATACTGACAGATTTAGGGGTATATGGCTTCCCAGGTGGTTGGAAACAGAGATTCACGGTATCCTCAGGGCTCTGTTGATTTGAAAGCCTTTGTCCACCTTTTATGTCAGATCCTTTCTTCAGGTTGGTCCCAGGTTCAAGTTCCAGAAATGGTTTCACAGCTTGGAGCATCCCATCCTTTTCCCATGCCGCTCACAGGATAAGACTGCATATTTGCTAGTCCGTAATGAGACTAAAGGAGCATTTCCACCTGACTCCCCAAGAGAAAGTCTCCTTGCATTTTATTGGCCCAAGCTGGTGCTCATCACTAAGGCAATCCTTGTGCCTGGGACAGGGTGAGTCTGCTTTGCAGATTGGCTTAAGTTTATCAGAGCTCATTTCTGGAAGAGAGTGGGATCATTCCTGTTGAGAGTGGGGCTTTTTTTACCAAGGGAAATCTGGAATGCTATCATGATGAAAGGGGGGAAATCGATACAGGCAGCAAAATCCCAGGTACCTACTACAATGTTCAGAGCCATGACAAGTACCACAGCTGAACCTTTCCCTAGATGGACCTCTTTCACTGCTGGTTGCTGCTATTGATGCTGATTTCAGCATATTTTGCAGAATAATGAAAGAAGCAGTACAACAACAAAAGGCAGAAAAGGATAGCTATTATTCATCAGGTGACAGACTTTGTATTCTGAGGGGTCTAATAGGAATTATCCTTGAAAGAGCGAGCCGAACAGGAAGGTGGATTTAATAATTAGAATCGGAGAAGGCTGTCTTAGACACAATCTGTGCCCTACTTACATCCTCTTCACAGGGGTACAGGCACCTTTCTCCAGCTGCTAGGAGTGTGGGCCATTAACCTCTTGAAGTTGGGTTCTCTGGGGATGAATTGCGATTGGCCAATGCACGTTAACCACTGTCTCCCTCCTTGACCCCCAGCCAATCACTGACTGATGAGATAAAAAGCCCCACCCCCTTTCCTTAAGCTGAGACACACCTCTGGCCAGTTCATCTCCTAAGCGCCCTGTGCCTCAAGCCAATGCTTAGATCTAGCCTCCTGGGTCAGCTCTTTCTCCTTCCTTTTGATTTCCTTACAACATCTTCCTGAAGAGCAGACCCTCAGTAAATACACCCCCTGAATCTCTGCCTCAGACTCTGGTTCTAGAGAACCTGACTTAAAACAGAGGCCACTAGGTATAGAGGAGGAAAATCAAAATACAAACTAACAAACAATTGGGAGCCAGGAGCCTTGTTCAAGATGGGTTCCATGAGCTAATGCATTACAAAAATCAGAAGGTACTCGAATAAATTAGGACTTTACTGTTTCCAAGGGACAGGAGCCCCCACCCTCAAAGTAACTTAAATGTAAAAGCGAGGAAGTATTACAAAGAACTGGGTGCTTCAGAGGTCCCAAGGACTACAGGCAAGCCTCAGTAGAAGGCTGTTGCTTCTTTCCTCCTCTCTCTCACCTCTGTACCTGCTCATTGCTTTCTTCTCTACTCCCCAGGCCTTGGTGGGGATGTGCAGGGGGTGGGGGGGAATAGAGTTATGCCAGATCTCTGAAAATTTCTCTCTTATACCAAGGAGACTAGACTGGACTCCATTGTTCCAAAATTTGTTTCCAGGAGAAGGAACTTTGGCCAACTTGTATCAAGGAAGCCCTGAACCAATCAATTGTAGTCAGGGAGCAAAGTTATTTAGCAATGACTACTTGCTAGACACTACAAAGAGATTTTAAAACCCAGTTCCCAGGCTAGATGGGTTATCTGGAAATACGATCTTATGAGAAATGGAACCAAGAATGATTTGATCAGAGGAGACAAGACCTATAGAAGTAGCAAGATAACTATATTCAGATACTCAATACGTTGCCATGTAGAAAAAGAAATAAGGCTGGTTTCTGCTGTTCAAGAGGGTAAAAGAGGGTAAGTAGAGCGAGCCAGAGGTGTATTTGTACAGAATAAAAAAGAGCTTGCTAACGATTAGGGATGTCTTATGTGAGGAAATAGGCTTTACTGCCAAGAGTCTACAAGTCCCTGCAAGTATCCAGGGAAAGA
>NW_023249146.1:0-2661 GCF_002007445.2 Ailuropoda melanoleuca | reverse complement strand
TACTTGTTTTCTACTAGTACTCTACCTTTTTTCTCTCTGTGTTTCATGTAAAAGACTTGGGGCACCTGTCCATAAGAACGTCCAACTCTACATCCACCCACNCTACATCCACCCACCACACTGCCTTTCTGCTGACTGGAGTCCCAGGATTAGAAGACTTCCAAATCTGGATCTCCATCCCCTTCAGCTTCATGTACCTCTTGGCTGTGGTAGGCAATGGCCTGGTTATGGCAGTGGTGGCCTGGGACAGGAACCTCCATGAACCCATGTATCTCTTCCTGGCCATGCTGGCCCTCAACGATGTTCTCCTTTGTACTGTCACAGTACCCAAAATGCTTCTTATCTTCTGGCAGGGACCTTCCCTATCAACGTTTCCTGCATGTCTCACACAGATGTTTTTTGTTCATGCTCTGTTCCTCTCTGAGTCTGCTGTTCTCTTGGCCATGGCTTTTGATCGGTACGTGGCTATCTGTGTACCACTCCGTTATGCAACCCTACTTATGGGCTCTTTCATCAGCAAGGTAGGCCTGGCTCTGGTGGCTCGGAGTGTGGCTGTGGTCACCCCTGGCGTCCTGCTCATTCTCCGGCTGCATTTCTGTCGGAGCAACATCATCCACCATACCTACTGTGAGAACATGGGCATTGCCAAGTTGGCCTGTGATAGCTATGCCCTTAGTAGCATTTATGGGCTCACTGCTGCTCTTCTCACCACAGGGCTGGACTTTGTCCTCATCACCCTGTCATACTGGCTAATACTGAGAACAGTCTTTCAACTACCTTCCAAGGAAGCCCGGACAAAGGCGTCTGGAACATGTGGAGCTCATATATGTGTCATCTTGATATTTTATACTCTGGCCTTCTTTTCTTTCTTCACCCATCGCTTTGGAAATCATGTGCCCAGGCATGTCCTTATCCTCCTGGCAAACCTCTACTTACTGGTGCCACCTACCATGAACCCCATTGTTTATGGGGTAAAGACGAAGGAGATAAGGATGCGTGTCCTAGGGCTCTGTAGCCAACCAAAATGACCCAAGGGTTATGAAGCAACAAGGAATAGGTGAGACCAGGATAGAAGATCAGGCTTAAATGTCAGGTGTGAATCAACCCAGACAGATCTATCCCCGGAACACCTAACCTCTGGATAGAACTTAATATTCACATTTCCAAATGCTGCCTTCCCAGCACAGGGTAAACAGGAAGCTAACAGGTAACTGCTCCAGTACCATCAAGGAGTATCTCAACATAGTAAGGTGATAAGCAGTGGAATGCCACTGTAACAGCACAGGGAACTTAAATATCCCTTTTGCACTTCACAATACCTCTCTTATGTCAATTTGCTATGGACTATCTTATTTCAGATACCAGCTTCATCATTGCATTCACAGAATGCAGAATATACAGATAATTTAATAAATGTTTGTTAAATAGATAAATGCATTAATGTGAAATGCTAAATGTTAATAATTTTATGTAACAAACACCCTAATATGTCCTTATGTATTAAATAGTATGTATACATTAAATACCTCTTTCCTTTCCTCTAAAATACCTTTCCCTTAGCTTGCAGAAAATGTCTGTTTCTTATCTCCTTTAATACCTTGTTGTAACAAAGATTCTTTTGGTTACACACAATAGAAAGTTACTCTGGTTAGGTTAAGTAAACAAAAAAGCAGGATCTGAGGAAGGGCATGACCTCAAAGGACTGTGAGTATCTATGACTCAGGAAGGACAAAAGTCAGGCTAATTGCCCCGTTTTGGGTCAGGTTGCTAAAACTGCATGAATCTGTTACATCCCTTAAAATTCTGATTAATGGGGATGAAATTGTGTCAGGTAAATTCTCAAAAAAGATAAATCATGACAAACCATCAGGATTATGTTCACTGGATTCGTTTAACTCTTAAATAAATAAGTACATGTAATTTTCCTAGTGTAGCTTTTCACACATCAAACCTTCTTGCTCGTTGCATTCTATAGTTCCTGGGACAAACTTTATCATCTATAAATCTGTCTGTAATCCCTTTTCTCCTCTAGGAAATATTCACCTGTTGATTAATAAAAGAGCTAAAATTTTTCCTGGCATCAGACAATAAAAATGAGCAAANTTATCATTCTCTTTATTAATGCGTGTGGCTATAACTTCAATAGATCATTTCCACACTTTACATTTTTAAGGGAATTATGTTTTTATTATTTAAAATAAAATATTATCTTTAGATTGAATAACTAAATGACTAAGTGGGACAATGAAGTATTTTGTGGCAATGCTTTGTATAGAAGACAATGCCAGACACTTTAATGACCAAGGGATAGTGATCTCTGCTATTATTTTTATCTTACCATTGTGTTTTGCCACAGGAGCCTTCTGCAGCCTCAAGAGGATGACATTTGACATTATGAAAACAATTGCATTGCATTTCTGCCCAGTGGCTGGGGATTAGAATACAAAAATGAATTATGATTTGGGTTTCTGGGTAACTTACACATTCTGCAAGAAAGCAGAGAATGTTTTCAAAAGACAAATAAATACTCGTGACTCTGCCAAACAAGGTAATATGAGTAAGAGTGCCTCCTGATTCATAAATCCATATGCAAATGAGAAAGATGCTTCAGTCATATTATTGTAGTTCTAGGCAGGAATAAGAAGCCTTCCTGTTTTTGGA
>NW_023249145.1:1324-1495 GCF_002007445.2 Ailuropoda melanoleuca | reverse complement strand
CTACCAAGACTGAAACAGGAAGAAATTGATTTCTTAAACAGGCCAATTAATTATGAAGAAATTGAGTCAGTAATAAACAACTTTCCAAATAACAAAACTCCAGGCCTGGATGGTTTTCCTGGGGAATTTTACCAAACATTTAAAGAAGAAATAATACCTATTCTCCTAAAG
>NW_023249145.1:807-1229 GCF_002007445.2 Ailuropoda melanoleuca | reverse complement strand
CAGGCAAAGACCCCCTCAAAAAGGAGAATTACAGACCGATTTCCCTAATGAATATGGATGCAAAATCCTCAACAAGATCCTGGCTAATAGAATCCAACAGTACATTAAAAGGATTATCCATTATGACCAAGTAGGATTCATACCTGGGATGCAAGCGTGGTTCAACATTCGCAAATCGATATGCGTGATATATCATATCAACAAGAAAAGACTCAGGAACTATATGATCCTCTCAATTGATGCAGAAAAAGCATTTGACAAAATACAGCATCCTTTCCTGATTAAAACCCTTCAGAGTGTAGGAATAGAGGGTACATTCCTCAATCTCATAAAAGCCATCTATGAAAAGCCTACAGCAAATAATATTCTCAACGGGGAAAAGCTGGAAGCCCTTCCCTTAAGATCAGGAACACGACAAGGAT
>NW_023249145.1:0-601 GCF_002007445.2 Ailuropoda melanoleuca | reverse complement strand
TATTCAACATAGTACTAGAATTCCTTGCAACAGCAATCAGACAACAAAAAGGGATCAAAGGTATCCAAATCGGCAAAGAAGTCAAAATGTCTCTCTTCGCAGATGACATGATACTATATATGGAAAACCCAAAAGAATCCACTCCCAAAATATTAGAAGTTATAGAGTTATAGAAGTTATAGATACAAAATCAATGCTCAGAAGTCAGTTGCATTTCTATACACGAATAACGAGACAGAAGAAAGAGAAATTAGGGAATCCATCCCATTTACAATAGCACCAATAACCATACATGACCTTGGAATTAACTTAACCAGAGACATAAAGGACCTATATTTAAAAACTATAAATCACTCTTGAAAGACATTGAGGAAGACATAAAAAGANAAAAAGATGGAAAAATATTCCATGCTCATGGATCGGAAGAATTAACATAGTTAAAATGTCCATGCTACCCAGAGCAATCTACACTTTCAATGCTATCCTAATCAAAATACCGAGGACATTTTTCAAAGAACTGGAACGAATAATCCTTAAATTTGTATGGAAACAGAAAAGGCCCCGAATCGCCAACGAACTGTTGAAAAGGAAAAACAAAGCT
>NW_023249144.1:0-1435 GCF_002007445.2 Ailuropoda melanoleuca | reverse complement strand
TGACCAATTTCGTAACCACGAAACCAGCCCTACAGGAGATATTAAGGGGGGGTTCTATAAAAGTAAAAAGGGGGGCACCTGGGTGGCACAGCGGTTAAGCATCTGCCTTTTGCTTAGGGCGTGATCCCGGCGTTATGGGATCGAGCCCCATGTCAGGATCCTCTGCTATGAGCCTGCTTCTTCCTCTCCCACTCCCCCTGCTTGTGTTCCCTCTCTCCCTGGCTGTCTCTATCTTTGTCGAATAAACAAATAAAATCTTTAAAAAAATAAGTAAAAAGGTCCCAAGAGTGATACAGAACAGAAAGTCACAATCTATAGAAACAAAGACTTTACTGGCAACATGGCATCATTAAAATATATCTCTCAATAATCAATCTCAATGTAAATGGCCTAAATGCTCCCATAAAGTGCCACAGGGTTGCAGATTGGGTAAAAAGACATGACCCATCCATTTGCTGTCTACAAGAGACTCATTTTGAACCCAAAGATGCATTCAGACTTAGAGTAAGGGGATGGAGTACCATCTTCCACGCAAATGGACCTCAAAAGAAAGCTGGAGTAGCAATTCTCATATCAGATAGACTGGATTTTAAACTAGAGGCCATAGAGAGAGATACAGAAGGGCACTATATTATTCTTAAAGGAAGTATTCAACAAGTGGATATGACAATTATTAATATATATGCCCCCAACAGGGGAGCAGCAAGATACACAAGCCAACTCTTAACCAAAATAAAGAGACATATAGATAAGAACACAGTAATAGTAGGGGACCTCAACACCCCACTATCAGAAATAGACAGAACACCCTGGCAAAAACTAAGCAAAGAATCAAAGGCTTTGAATGCCATACTCGACGAGTTGGACCTCATAGATATATATAGAACACTACACCCCAGAACCAAAGAATACTCATTCTATTCTAATGCCCATGGAACATTCTCAAGAATAGACCATGTTCTGGGTCACAAAACAGGTCTCAACCGATACCAAAAGACCGAAGTTATCCCCTGCATATTCTCAGACCACAACGCTCTGAAATTGGAACTCAACCACAAGGAAAAACCTGGAAGAAACTCAAACACTTGGAGGCTAAGAACCATCCTGCTCAAGAATGACTCGATAAACCAGGAAATCAAAAAACAAATTAAACAATTTATGGAGACCAACGAGAATGAATACACAACGGTCCAAAACCTATGGGATACTGCAAAGGCAGTCCTAAGGGGGAAATACATAGCCATCCAAGCCTCACTCAAAAGAATAGAAAAATCTNTATATTCTCAGCTCAAGAAGCTGGAACAGCAACAGAGGGACAGGCCTAATCCATGCACGAGAAAGCAGTTGATCAAGATTAGAGCATTAATCAATGAATTAGAAACCAGGAATACAGTAGAGCAGATCAACAGAACTAGAAGCTGGTTCTTTGAAAGAA
>NW_023249143.1:2290-2514 GCF_002007445.2 Ailuropoda melanoleuca | reverse complement strand
GACAGGGAACTCTCCAGGAGGATGGTCACAGCTGTGTCACTACAGGGGTGCTCAGGAGGACTGGGGGTGTGAAGGACTGGCCAAGCAGGGGCAGGGAGACCGGGAATGCTAAAGGACGATGAATGGAGCTGTGTCACTACAGGGGTGCTCAGGAGGACTGCACGTGTGCAGGGCTGGCCTGAGGATGGGGCAGGGGGACAGGGAACTCTCCAGGAGGATGGTCA
>NW_023249143.1:0-2149 GCF_002007445.2 Ailuropoda melanoleuca | reverse complement strand
GTGACCGCGCATTGGCCAGACTGGAAAGGACAGGGCGGGAGAGGACGGTGTCACTCAAGAGTTGAACAGGCACCAGGAAAAAGCAACTGCTCTCCTGGCCTCAGACTTCAGCCAGCACCATGGGATCACCCAGGTCCTCTCTGGCCCTCTGTTCCCCTGTACTGGNGTGCCCTTCTTAGGTCATCAGTCTCAGCAGTGTGTGTGTGCAAACATTACCTTTCTGATGGTAGGTGACACTGGGTCTCACAGGGCCCACGAGGGGAATGAAGAGGGAGGGGAACATCTAGAATCTACTCCGACTGAGTGACCTCGAGATGGTTGGAGCAAAACGAGGAGGAAGACTCCTGGCAGCAAATGCAGATGCCCATGCCTTTTCCTTTCAAACCGCTTTGGTGGATTCCTCTTCAACCAAAGGCTGTAAGTCCCTCCGAGCTGGCCAGCCCTCTGGGGTTCCCCACACACACCCCTGATGGTAGTGAAGGAAACCCAGCTGGAATCTGACCTATGCTGTCTGCTCATCTCACCATCACTGAGAAGAAATGGATCGTACCCACGGGACATACTTTACATGTACACTCTAAAAAACACGTTTTCTTAGGGACTTTCACGCCAAACTGTCTGCTGCAAGGCAAAAGGTCAGTAACGAGATTTTCTTCAGTACAATTTCATTGTACATGCTTATAGGAGTCCCTCAAGCTGGTTGTGTATGACATGAGGTATGCAGTTTGCCATTTCCTTCAAGTCTGAGCTACCGAGGGCTGAGCACACTTAGTATGTATTTTTGTTGCTTTCACAGTATGATGACTTTTCTCACCTTTATCTCCAGACCCAAGGACAGGGAACAAAGGCAACACAGATTTACACATTTGAAATGTCACCAGAACCCTGAAAACCCAGTTTCTCACAGGAACTGAAGGTTAAGGACCACAGTGACAGGAAGGGGAGGCAGATAGCAAGTAACCAAAAGAAAATGTCACGTGTCCACGAGTGGCCAACTTCTCTACCTGTAGGAAGCAAGCCATGCCTGACAGGAGGGAGCCACAGCTGGACCTGGTCCCACCGTGTGGGCTGCCCTTGAGAGTAGCAGAGGATATGCTGAGATGGGTGTGGGTGCAGCGGGGAGTTGGGCAGCTGGCCACAGAAGTCACCTGCCAAGTACCCGTAGGACCACCTCCCAGTCCTCTGCTAAGGATAAATAATAATTATGTTTATTTACATATTTACTGAGATAGGTAAGGTGCTAAGTGCTCTCAGTGACTATATTCTCTCCCATTTTATTTTCCAAAAAAAAACTTTAAAGAGGTATGATTCACATACAAAAAGCTGTACATAATTAATGTATGCAACTTGACCCTGACAGAACCCGAGTGTCTAGCTAACATATACTCTGATTTAGAATATGGCTTATAAATTATACGATGGTGTTTAGGAGCTAGGGAATCCAGGGACCAACCACACTGTATCTCATCCTCCCTTCAATCTGCTACATTGTTAACACATTTGGCCAACTGCTATCTGAAGAGTGGCCACACGGGGGCACCAGTGAGTAAACATGAGCGCAAAACCCACCCCAAAGCCAAAATTCTTCCTTCATTCTGTTAAACCTTGCTCATTCAGAGTTTACAGATTATTTAATGGATGATTAGAAGTGTGACACTGTTGAGTTTTTAAAAAAACATACTAATTCTTTGAAAATGTTAAAAGTATAATATGTTTTTTTAAANTTTTTTAAATTCGAGGAGTTGGTCTTAGGGCAAGCACATGAAGGCCCAGGGGGCCCGGGAAAAGGCTGTTATTACTGAGTATGTTCAGATCTACTTAGGAAACAAGTGTGACTTCTATTCCACTTATTTTCAGAAAGAATGTGTGTCAACTAAAAGTACCACACAAAATAGTGCAGCTCGGAGGAAAACAAAACAAGCAGCAGGGAAAGAGCCACCACCCCCAGGGGCAAAGGACACAGGCCACAGAGGCTAAGCTCAGGCCAATTTGCAGTCTGGAGATGGTCTGGAGCTACAACGCCCCCAAGGCCCCTCCGATCGCGGGTCACGCAGAGCGCGTACCCTGGTGCCGCACCACGGTAACCAGTGACCAGTCTCCTGGTCACTTCCTCCACGAGACACCCCCGAGCCCCGACTACTCCAGCCTG
>NW_023249142.1:0-898 GCF_002007445.2 Ailuropoda melanoleuca | reverse complement strand
GGTACAGGGCGTTATTCCTAGGAGTACCACTGTGATTTCCAAAATTACACTGTCATCTAGCTTCCTGTCCAACCCACGTGTCAGGTCTTTGATCATTTGTGTTCCTCTAAGAAAGGAACCCAGGGTCATGGCCTCCCAGGCTGCCGTGCTGACCAGGCACCTGAAGCTGACACATTAGCCCACCCACATTTGGCTTCCACCCCTTGCTCTTTCCAGAATGCCAGATAGGGGGGACCCACACACTCTGAATTTTGATCACCTGTGGGTGGGTGATCTGTTTTCTAATTAGATTCTCCACCCAGCCCCTTCTGCTGGAAGTTTCACCCAGGAGGGAAGATCTGAAGCATTTGTGTCAAAGGTTAAAAAAGCATTTACACAGCAAGTGAGGTCTTGCTTAACAATCAGCAATAAAAAAAAGAAGAAGACGACAAAGAAGGAGACAAGGAATGATCTGCCTCAGGCTAACGTCCTGCACTGTAGCACTGGTGTAAAGTGAAATCTGAGTCTCTGTTTTCTGATGTGCAGAAGGTCACCATTCATCTCCATTTGTACAATTAAAGACTTTCTCGTCTTCCTTCCAAGTAGGAGGAAAAGTTAGTTTACTGTCCTAAGAGACAGGAAACTCTTCTCAAGTAGCCTTGTGCCTTTGTCAGAATGTTCTGGTTGCAAGCGACAGAACCCCAAACCCAACCCTAAGTAGCTTGAGCAAAACAGGTAATTTCTTGTCTGACTGAACCAGAAAAGCAGGCAAGAATGTAGCTGAAAAGGGGGATTCAAATGCCATCTTTTATTATTCCCTCTTTTCTCAAATTAATTGCCTTTAATCGCTCCTGACAAAGAGGAACCTATGGTCAACAGGTGTCCCCAAACCTGACCTCCCATCTCGTACATCCAGCTC
>NW_023249141.1:509-598 GCF_002007445.2 Ailuropoda melanoleuca | reverse complement strand
TCAAACACTTGGAGACTAAGAACCATCCTGCTCAGGAATGATTCAATAAACCAGGAAATCAAAAATCAATTGAAACAATTTATGGAGAG
>NW_023249141.1:0-161 GCF_002007445.2 Ailuropoda melanoleuca | reverse complement strand
CCCTAATTAATAAAATTATGAATGAAAAAGGAGAGGTCACAACCAACACCAATGAAACTGGAAGGATTATTAGAAACTTCTATCAACAGATTTATGCCAATAAATTAAGCAATCTGGAAGAGATGGAGGCCTTCCTGGAAATCCATAAACTACCAAGACTG
>NW_023249140.1:0-1765 GCF_002007445.2 Ailuropoda melanoleuca | reverse complement strand
GTTTCAGCTCCTTTGGGTAAATACCAAGGACTGTCATTCCTGGATTGTACGTTAAGAACATGTTTAGCTTCATAAATGCCTGCCAAGCTGTCTTTCAAACTGAGTGCACTCTTTTACATTCCCCCCAGCAGTGCACGACAGTCCCCANGTGCACTCTTTTACATTTCCCCCAGCAGTGCACGACAGTCCCCGGACAGTGCCAGCTACACCCTTGCCAGATTTCGGCCATGCGTCATGGTATTTGATGATTCTTGAAAACAAGTACCCCGAGCAAAACAAGGAGGACACAAAACGGTATGTATTATATAACCCCATTGATGCGAAACCCAAGGACAAAGGACATCGTCAACGACGACAGAACTGGAAAGGGCATGCCTGGCTGTGGAGGAAGGAAACTGACAGGAAAGGGGATAGGAGGGAACTCTCTGGGCTGATGGAAATATCCTCGTCTTTATCGTCAACACAGCGACTGCTGGCCACATGACACTGACTTGAGTTGAGACTAGTGCCACCGAGGGACTGAATTTCTTGTTTTATTTAATTTTAAATTAATTTGAGTTTAAAAACTGAAGCAGTGTATTTTTCTCTTAAACGCAGCTCTATTGTTTTGTAGGTCATTATTTCACGTTCACTGTTAAAAAGTTAGCATTTGAATTGAGATGTGCCGTAAGTATAAAATAGACAAGTTTTGAAGACGTGTTATCCAAAAAAGTAAAATCACTAATTATAATTTTAATCTTAATTATGATTCTTTTAGCTTAGACAAAAAGCATTTGTTTACAATAAATGACAATTTTTTAAAAAGCACTGGGCTAAAATTACAGTATTGAAATTATTTTCACTTTTTCTTTCTACTTTTCCTAATGTGACTGCTAGAAAATTTGAATTTACATGTGTAATTGCTACTGCATGGAGCCAGTCTATTTCTTGTTTTGGGTGACGGTTAGCTGAGTGTATGCAATTGTCAAAACTCATTGATCTGAGCACCTAAGTTCTTCNAACTCGTTGAACTGAGCACCTAAGTTCTTCGCATTTAATTGTGTGTTAATTATAGTTCAATTAAAAAATGATACCACATGACCCCTACTCGACTAATTTATGGCATTAGAAATCAGTGAGTGGAAGGCTGGTTAGGGGAGGGAAACGAGACCTCTGAGAGGCTGGAATGTTCTTTTTCTTGGTGAGGATGCTGGTTATACAGGTAAAGCCCAGTTTGTGAACATTCGTTGAGCTTCATGTCTGAAGACAGAAAATGTATCTTTAATACACAATTTTTAAAAAACTGTTAGATACTTTCTCAAATCTTGCATTGAAATTGAGCTTGGCTATATGGTATGTCCAAGGAATTTGGTCTTTTGACTTTAAAAGGCAAACTTACATAGGACAAGTGGCTAATTAGTTCAGGGCTCCCCTGCGAGATACTGTGTTTTAGAGTCAGGAAGGATCCACAGTCCCAGGACTGGTGTCCCTAAGCCCTAATCTCTCCCAGGTGGAGGACTTGCCCTATTTGAAAGAGAGCTAAGACCACGGCCACACTACTTGTGAGTGGACCTTCCCAGAGAACAGCTCCCTGCATTGCACGCGCCCAGCCTCCCACCACACTCACCTTCAAAGAAGACTTCAGCACTGGAAGAACCCGTTCTATCTTCTGCGGGCAGGACTGGCACCTGGTGACCCGAGGGACATGGACTCCGCAAAGGTGATGGGGTTGAGATGGCATGTGGCCGAGGGTAGTGATTAATCACTCTGCTGTGTGTCCTCACCA
>NW_023249139.1:0-3729 GCF_002007445.2 Ailuropoda melanoleuca | reverse complement strand
TAACCACCACTGTCTTCCCCATCTCTATACGTTTGCTATTCAAGAATGCTATAGAAAGGAAAGCCCATGCTGTGTATCCTTCAGAGATGGACTTTTTTCATTCATTATAATTCCCTTAGGATCCATCCACGTTGTGTGTGTCATTTTTCTCATTTTAACTGGTGTATAGTAATTCATTGTACGTACATACCACAATTTGTTTAAGCACTCTTATTAAAGGACATGTGAGTTTGGGTTTTTTTTCCCCAGCTTTTTTTCCTATTATGAATAAAGCTGCTATTGATATCTGTGCTTAGGTTTTACTGTGAATGCAGGTTTTCATTTCTCTTGGATAAATGCCCAAGAGCGTAATTGCTGGGTAATGTGATAAGTGCATGTTTACTTTTATAAGAAACTGCCAAACTATTTTCCGGAATAGATTACATGCTTTTACATTCCCACCGGTAATGGATGACTTTTCTAGTTTCTCTGCATCCTTACCAGCATATAATGGTATCCTTATTTTTTATTTTAGCCCTTCTGATACGTGTATTTTGAGATCTTACTGTGGTTTTAATTTTAGTTACTCTGATAGCTAATAATATTGAATCTCTCTCTCTCTCTCTCTCTCTGTCTGTCATCTGTATACACTCCTTGGTGAAATGACTGTTCATATGTTTTGCCCATTTGCATGTTGTCGTTTGGGTTTTCTTGCTGACTTTTAAGAGTTCCTTATACATTCTGAATACATACCTTTGTTGAATATGTGATTTGCTAATGCTTTCTTTCAATCTGCAGCTTGTCTTTTCTTCTTAAAGGTCTTTCACAGAACCAGAGTTCTTTTAATTTGATGATATGTGATTTATCATTTTTTTCTTTCATAAATGATGCTTTTGGTGTTGAGTTTAAAAGCTTTTCGCCTAGCCAGAGGTCCTGAGGATGCTCTATTTTTTTCCTAAAAAATTATAGTCTTGATCCATTTTAATCTAATTTTTGTATAGAGTGAAACTTAGCTCGAGCTTCGTTGTTCTCCCTCTGGGTGTCTAATTGCTCAATCATCATTCTTTGAAACTGCTATCCTTCCTCCACCGAATTGCCTTTACACCCTTGTTGAAAATAATTTGGGCATATTCAGTATTTTTTTTTCAACAGGCAGACTCTGAACATACTTTGCCAGATTTATATCTAAGTATTTACTTTTCTTTCTAGCAACTGTAAATAACTTTGTTTTTTAAATTCTGGTTTCCAGTTGTACATTGATAGTAAATAGATATACAATTTATTTTTGTGTATTGGCCTTGTATCTTGAAAATGTGATTAACTTTTCACCCCTAAGGATGATTTTTTTTTTTTTGTAGGGAAGGGTTCTTAGATTTTCTATATAGACAGTCATATTGCCTGTGAATATGAAAAATTTTATTTCTTCCCTTCCAGTTTGTAAGTTTTTATTCTTTTTTCTTGCCTATTTCACTAGCTAGGTCTTCTAGTACAATGTTGAATAGGAACTATGTAAGTGGATATTCTTGTCTTGTTTCCATTTCTTGTAGAGGAGACATTCAGGTTTTCACCACTAGTATGATATTAACTATAGGCTTATCAAGTTGAGGAAGTTTTTCCTTACTACTAGTTCCCAAAAACATTTTATAATAAATGGGCATAAGAGTTTGACAAATGCTTTTCTTGCAACAATTTATATGATCGTATGTTTTTCCTTCTTTAGCCTGTCAATATGCTATGTTACATTAATTGACTTTCATGCATCAAACCATGTTTGCATACCCGGGCTAAATCCTTGTTATGGGCTGAATTATCCCTTCAAAATTTATATGTCGAAGCCCTAACTCCCAGTACCTTAGAATGTGACTGTATTTGGAGATAGAGTCTTTAAAGAAGCAATTAAGTTAAAACAGGGCTGTTAGGGTGAACTCTAATCCAATGTGGTTGGTGTCCTTATAAGAAGTGGAGGCTGGAACACAGGCAATATATATACTAAGGGATGACCAGGTGAGAGCAAACGAAAGGGTGGCCATCTGCAAGCCAAGGAAGGAGACCTCAGAGGAAACCAAACCTGCTGACACCATGATCATGCATGTCTAGCCTTCCAAATTGTGAGAAAATGAACTTCTGCTGTATAAGCCACTAAACTTCTGTGCATACATTTGCAGGAACTACTGGCTCCTGTAGTTTTCCTCTTTCTTTTCTTATCTTTCTTTTGTCTTTTGTACTTTCCTGTCTGGTTTTAGTATCAGAGTAATATTGGTCTCAGAAAATAAGGTGTGAGGTGCTCTGTCCCCCTTTGTTCTCTGGAAGAAATTGTGTGTAATTGGCACCAATTTTTCTGTAAGATTTCATAGAATTCTCCAGTGAAATCATCGGAGAATGAAGATTCCTTTTTTGGGGAGATATTTAATTGAAAATTTAATCTATTTAATGGTTATTCAGAATATCTATTTCATCTTGGTTGAGTTTCATTAGATTTTTTTTTAGGGTGTCAAGTTATTTATGATGTAACATTATTACCTTGAAGTGTGTAGTGGCAGTCTCTTTTTTTTCTTTCTGTCAGTAATTTGTGTCTGCTCTTTATTTAACTTTGTCAGTCTTACTAGAAGTTTACCAATTTTGTTGATTTTTTTAAAAAAAATAGCCTTCTGTTTCATTGATTTTTCTCTATTGTTTTGCTGTTTTCAATTTCATTGATCTCTATTTTCTTTCTTCTTGCTTTGGGTTTATTTGCTCTTCTTTTTCTAGTTTCTGAAAGTAGGAACTATTTACTATTTTCTAATATTAATACTTAGTGCTCTGAATTCCCATTTCAGCACTGCTTTAGTTACATTTCACAAAATTTGATACAATGTGTTTTCATTTCANACATTATTACCTTGAAGTGTGTAGTGGCAGTCTCTTTTTTTTCTTTCTGTCAGTAATTTGTGTCTGCTCTTTATTTAACTTTGTCAGTCTTACTAGAAGTTTACCAATTTTGTTGATTTTTTAAAAAAAAATAGCCTTCTGTTTCATTGATTTTTCTCTATTGTTTTGCTGTTTTCAATTTCATTGATCTCTATTTTCTTTCTTCTTGCTTTGGGTTTATTTGCTCTTCTTTTTCTAGTTTCTGAAAGTAGGAACTATTTACTATTTTCTAATATTAATACTTAGTGCTCTGAATTCCCATTTCAGCACTGCTTTAGTTACATTTCACAAAATTTGATACAATGTGTTTTCATTTCATTCACTGCAGTGTATTTAAAAAACTTCTCTAGAGACTCCCTTTTTAACCCATTGATTATTTAAAAGTGTGCTGTTTAATATCCAAGTGCTTGGAGATTTTCCTGCTATACTTCTCTTATCAGTTTCTCTTTAATTTTTAATTTCATTTTTATTGTTTTTATTTTTTTAAAGATTTTATTTATTTATTTGACAGAGAGAGAGATAGAGAGCATGAAAGGGGGAGGGGCAGAGGGAGAGAGAGAAGCAGATTTCCCACCAAGCAGGGAGCCTGATGCAGGGCTCAATCCCAGGACCCTGGGATCCTGACCTGAGCCGAAGGCATATGCTTCAGGAACTGAACCACCCAATCACCCCTTTATTGTTTTTATTTTAATTAAATATGGTTAACCTATAGTGCTACATTAGTTTCAGGTATAAAATATGGCGATTCAATAGTTCTATACATCACCCCATGCTCATCACAAATGCACTCCCTAATCCCCTTCACCTATTTCCCCCAACTCCCCAACTCACCTTCCCTCTAGT
>NW_023249138.1:378-1283 GCF_002007445.2 Ailuropoda melanoleuca | reverse complement strand
GGGCCGGAGCCCAGGCCACCAACCTAGGAGAACCTCTCTGCGGGTCACAGAACTGACCTGGTCTGCTCTGCAAAATGAATGCAGCGCAGTCAGACTACCCCGCCAAGTGTCCCAGAACTGCTTCCCCGGGGGGAGGCTAAGATTCAAGAGACCACAGGCATTTGTAGGCAACCCCCTGGTGAGGCCCAGCTGCCCCAGGATAGGCTGCTCAGGCTGCTGGGAAAGGCCAAAGCCTTGAGCCTTTGGAAGGCCGGCTCCAACCACTTGTCCTGCTCCCCACCGCTCATGCCCATGACTTCCCACGCCACAGCTGGGCCCCTTCCCCTTCTTCCCCTGCTTCAGTGGCCGTTCCCAGTGGGCACTGAGTGCTTGCTCCTGCCTGCCTGCATGCCTGCCTGCCGACAGAAAATGCCACCGGCCCTCTACTTCCCCGCCAAGCGGTATCACAGTACACGAAGTGCTGGTGCTTGTGGTTTCCATGCAAGAATATTTTTTAAGGGGCGCCTGGGTGGCACAGCAGTTAAGCGTCTGCCTTCAGCTCAGGGCGTGATCCTGGGGTCCTGGGATCGAGTCCCACATCAGGCTCCTCTGCTATGAGCCTGCTTCTTCCTCTCCCACTCCCCCTGCTTGTGTTCCCTCTCTCGCTGTCTGTCTCTATCTCTGTCAAATAAATAAAAATCTTAAAAAAAAAAAGAATATTTTTTAAAACTGAGGTGAAATGTACAGTCACAGGCATCCATCCACCTAAGAGAGCAGATCCTAGCTGTATTTAACAAATGTCTACTCCCGCATAGAGGAACGGCCCTCAAGGAGACGTTGGGCATTTCCAGCCTCCAGAGGTTCCAGCCTGCCCTGTCCCTCCCTGCCCAACAGCCCACGTAGAATCATTGGAACTAATTTTTTTT
>NW_023249138.1:0-188 GCF_002007445.2 Ailuropoda melanoleuca | reverse complement strand
ACCCTGGGATCATGCCCTGAGCTGAAGGCAGACGCTTAATGACTGAGCCACCCAGGCACCCCTGGAACTAATTTTCTAACATAGCATAAAAATAAAAAAGTAACAGGGAAAAAAATAAAAATGGGGTCTCATGGTACAAACTGTTGCTTTTTCTAAAACACCCTCTAAACTCTGACCTGTCATGAGTT
>NW_023249137.1:0-5709 GCF_002007445.2 Ailuropoda melanoleuca | reverse complement strand
GGCCTGATAACCTTGCTTAAAGAGTGTTACTTCCCGGCAGGTATCAGAACCTCAGGATGGTTTGGGGATCTTAAAATGAAGAATTGACCCAAATCTACAGGTACTGAAGGCAAGTCTGTTGGGAGTATTTGGTGTGGCCTCTGGCCTCAAGACATGATTGCAAGTTCAATCTAGAAGATTCCTTATGAAAATTTCTGGCAAAGAAGGTTTACAAATATATATGGTCCGTTACTGTTCTTGCTGAGCTTAGAATAGATGCTATGTGAAGTAAGTCAAGCAGAGAAAGACAATTATATGGTTTCACTTATTTGTGGAACCTAAAGAGTAGCAGGGAGATTATTAGGAGAAGGAAGGGAAAGAGGAAGGGGGACGGATAACAGAGGGAGAGAGGAACCACGAGAGACTATGGACTCAGGGAAACAAACTGAGGGTTTTAGAGAAGAAGGGGGTGTGGGGATGGGCTAGCTGGGTGAAGGGTATTAAGGAGGGCACGTGTTGCATGGAGCGCTGGGTGTTATACACAATCAATGAATCATGGGACACTACATCAGAAGCTAATGTTGGTACTGTATGGTGACTCATATATTATAATAATAAAAATAAATGTAAAAAAAAGAGTAGATGCTTAGCCAGCAAGTGTGCAATGATCACTGCGGCCTTCTTCCATCTAAGAAACAATCACAAATCAGTGTAACTGAAATACATCACCCATCTGGATTAGCACACACTGCAAACATGCCTGATATTTCTGTGCCTCAAAATGGGTCCCCTTAAGCTATGAAACCATTTAGTTTGCAATTGAGGTTGGAGACATCACTTTTGACACTGACAGTGTTTTCTGTTTGGGCAAATCCTATCAGAATGCTGCCCAAAGTCATCTTGGAATCCCCTAGAAGCTAGTGTTTAGAGTGCTTTTACTTTCGGTCTGTATCATAAATGCTGGTTAGGATTTAAACCCCTTTAAGTCTCCTCAGTAATTTTACATTTGTATTTTGTGGTGATGACTTTGTGACTTCACCTGTCTGTGAGAGGCAGATCTTTTTTTTTTAATAATAATATTTTTTTATTTTATTATGTTAGTCACCTCCTTAGTTTTTGATGTAAAGTTCCATGATTCATTACTTGCATGTAACGCCCAGTGCACCATGCGATACTTGCCCTCCTATTTTCTTTTTTTTTAATGCTTTTTTTATTATATTATGTTAGTCACCATACAGTATACCTCTGGTTTCAGATGTAAAGTTCGATGATTCATTAGTTGCGTATAACACCCGTGCATCATGCAATACGTGCCCTCCTTACTACCCATCACCACTCTATCCCATACCCCCGCCCCCCTCCCCTCTGAAGCCCTGTTTGTTTCTCAGAGTCCATAGTCTCCGATGCTTCATTACCCCTTCTGTTTACCCCCAATTTCTTCTTCCCTTTCTTGNTTCTTTATCCCTTTCTTCCCCTACCAATCTTCCTACTTCTAATGTTCCATAAATGAGTGAAACCATATGATAATTGTCTTTCTCTGCTTGATTTATTTCACTTAGCCTTATCTCCTCTAGTCCCGTCCATGTTGCAGCAAACGTTGGGAAATCATTCTTTTTGATGGCTGAGTAATTTTCCATTGTATATATGACCACATCTTCTTAATCCAGTCATCTGTTGAAGGGCATCTTGGCTCCTTCCATGATTTAGCTACTGTGGACGTTGCTGCTCTGAACATTGGGGTGCATATGGCCCTTCTCTTCACTACGTCTGTGTCTTTGGGGTAAACACCCAGTAGTGCAATGGCTTGATCATAGTGTAGTTCAATTTTTAACTTTTTAAGGGACCTCCACACTGTTTTCCAGAGTGGCTGTACTGACTTGCATTCCCACCAACAATGTAGGAGGGNAGTCCATAGTCTCTCATGTTTCATTCCCCCTTCTGATTACCCCCCTTTTCTTTATCCCTTTCTTCCCCTACCGATCCTCCTAGTTCTTATGTTCCATAGATGAGAGAAATCATATGATAATTGTCTTTCTCTGCTTGACTTATTTCACTTAGCATTATCTCCTCCAGTGCCGTCCATGTTGCAGCAAATGTTGAGAATTCGTTCTTTTTTGATGGCTGAGTAATTTTCCATTGTATATATGACCACATCTTCTTAATCCAGTCATCTGTTGAAGGGCATCTTGGCTCCTTCCATGATTTAGCTACTGTGGACGTNCTTTCTTCCCCTACCGATCCTCCTAGTTCTTATGTTCCATAGATGAGAGAAATCATATGATAATTGTCTTTCTCTGCTTGACTTATTTCACTTAGCATTATCTCCTCCAGTGCCGTCCATGTTGCAGCAAATGTTGAGAATTCGTTCTTTCTGATAGCTGAGTAATATTCCATTGTATATATGGACCACAGCTTCTTAATCCAGTCATCTGTTGAAGGGCATCTCGGCTCCTTCCATGATTTGGCTATTGTGGACAATGCAGCTATGAACATTGGGGTGCATATGGCCCTTCTCTTCACTACGTCTGTGTCTTTGGGGTAAACACCCAGTAGTGCAATGGCTTGATCATAGTGTAGTTCAATTTTTAACTTTTTAAGGGACCTCCACACTGTTTTCCAGAGTGGCTGTACCAACTTGCATTCCCACCAACAATGTAGGAGGGATCCCCTTTCTCCACATCCTCTCCAACAATTGTTGTTTCTTGCCTTGTCTATCTTTGCCATTCTAACTGGCGTAAGGTGGTATCTCAGTGTGGTTTTGATTTGAATTTCCCTGATGGCTAATGATTTTGAACATTTTTTCATGTGTCTGTTAGCCATTTGTATGTCTTCATTGGAAAAGTGTCTGTTCATATCTTCTGCCCATTTTATGATTTGTTTATTTGTTTCTCGTGTATTGAGTTTGAGAAGTTCTTTGTAGATCTTGGATACCAGTCCTTTATCTGTGGTGTCCTTTGCAAATATATTCTCCCATTCCGTGGGCTGTCTCGTAGTTTTTTTGACTGTTTCCTTGGCTGTGCAGAAGCTTTTCATCCTGATGAAGTCTCGTAAGTTCATTTTATCTTTTCATTCTCTTGCCTTTGGAGATGTGTCATGAAAAATGTTGCTGTGGCTGATATCATAGAGGTTGCTGCCTATGCTCTCATCTAGAATTTTGATGGATTCCTGTCTCACATTGAGGTCTTTCATCCATTTGGAGTTTATTTTTGTGTATGGTGTGAGAGAGTGGTCAAGTNCTCTAGGATTTTGATGGATTCCTGTCTCACATCAAGGTCTTTCATCCATTTGGAGTTTATCTTTGTGTATGGTGTGAGAGTGTCAAGTTTCATTCTTTTGTATGTAGCTGGCCAATTTTTCCAGCACCATTTACTGAAGAGACTGTTTTTTTTTTCCACTGGATGTTTTTTCCTGCTTTATTAAAGATTAGTTGCCCAAAGAGCAATNAAGTTCATTTTATCTTTTATTTCTCTTGCCTTTGGAGATGTGTCGTGAAAAAGGTTGCTCTGGCCGATGTCATAGAAGTTGTTGCCTATGTTCTCCTCTAGAATTTTGATGGATTCCTGTCTCACATTGAGGTCTTTCATCCATTTGGAGTTTATTTTTGTGTATGGTGTGAGAGAGTGGTCAAGTTTCATTCTTTTGCATGTAGCTGTCCAATTTTCCCAGCACCATTTATTGAAGAGACTGTCTTTTTTCCACCGGATGTTTTTTCCTGCTTTATCAAAGATTAGTTGCCCAAAGAGCCGAGGGTCCATTTCTGGGTTCTCTATTCTGTTTCATTGGTCTATGTGTCTGTTTTTGTGCCAGTACCATGCTGTCTTTGTGATCACATCTTTGTTAGTACAGCTTGAAATCTGGCAATTGATGCCCCCAGCTTTGTTTTTCCTTTTCAACAGTTATTTGGAGATCCAGGGCCTTTTCTGGTTCCATACAAATTTAAGGACTATTTGTTCCAGTTCTTTGAAAAATGTCCTCGGTATTTTGATCGGGATAGCATTGAAAGTGTAGATTGCTCTGGGTAGTATGGACATTTTAACTATGTTAATTCTTCCAATCCATGAGCATGGAATATTTTTCCATCTTCTTATGTCTTCCTCATTGTCTTTGAAGAATTTTTATATATTTTTGTATATTGTTATTTTGCTTTCTGAATTCTTCTGTTACTGCTTTATATTTAGGGTGTCAGGGTTTTCAGGGAATAGAAGAGGAAAGGGACAGAGAGAGACAGAGACAGAAAAGAAAGAGAGATTTATTATAAGAAATGACTCTCATATTTTTCAGAGTCTGAAGTCAAACTCTACTGTGTGGACTGGAAGGCTGGAGTCCCAGGAGAACTGATGGTACAGATGAAATCCAAAGACTGTACTGGGTNCAAAGACAGTGTACTGGGAGAGTTCCTTCTTGCTTGGGAAGGCCAGTTTTTTGGTTCATTTCAGGCCTTCAGCTGATTGGATAAGGCCCACCCGCCTCATGTAGCAAAATCTGTTTTACTCAGAGTTCACCAATTTCAATGTTAATTTCATCCAAAAACACTCCCCCAAATTGACAGATAAAATTAGTCATCATGTCTAGGAAATCTTTCCCTACCTCCATTCAAACATTCACTTGTTTTAGTTGTCATAAGCGTCTTCATTTTTCTTGACTTAATACAGTATTTTTGTACCTAAATAATGTCTACATATCAAAAAAAAATAACATTGATGCACAAAGTTTACTTCTGCAATTTTTCTTTATCATTTATTATTTGTGTGGTGTAGGTGGAGAAACAAACTTAGAAAGGTTTTGTGATTCCTTTCAAGTGAAATACAACTATCTGAAGCCAAGATATAGGATGATACTTTATAGTGTGCCCAGATACTGATTTGGCAGTGAAATGTCTTATAAATGAGGTTGTGCTTATACACCTAATATGGAATTGATGTCATGTGAATAGTTGTAGATGTGATTATCATTCAACAGAACATTCAAGATATTTGCAATCAAGATGCAATCTTCAGCAAAAGAGCCTGAATTAACTTCAAATGATTTGGGGAGTTAAGTGGATAACAATTATAAATAGTGTGCAAAGTAACCCAGACACCAGAAGATTTCATTATTCATGACCAAATGAATCTTGGAGAAAGCAAATATTTTGGCACATGCAAATCTGAGGCTCCAAAGTATTGTGCTTGATCAAAGTTACATAAAATGATTTGCAATATTGGCAGATTTTCAGTATTTTTTAAAATGTAACTTGTTGAGGTGCCTAGGTGGCTCAGTAGGTTAAGGGTCTTGCTTTGGTCAGGTCATGATCGCAGGGTTCTGGGATTGAGCCCAGCATTGGGTTTCCTGAGTAGGGGGGAACCTGCTTCTTCCTCTACCTCTGCCTGCTGCTTGCCCCTGCTAGGACTCTCTCTCTCTCTCTGTCTAATAAATAAATAAAATCTTTAAAACAAATGTAACTTGTTAATATTATTATCTAAAGGAAAAGCACATTTCATAGTCTATTAACTAGATAAGGATACATATTATCCTACTTAACCTATTAAAATAATTGCACCTGTGTTCATAGAATTTGACATCTTTAAAATCTTTCTTCCTTTGTCACTTGGGGAAATGAACATGACTAATTAGCACAAATTTCCACTTGAAGATAGTAGTTTATTCCCGAAGCTCCATCCCAGTAATTGACTATCAATATCCCATCTTTAAGGGATTCTTCATTTGATGGGAGAGAGGATATAGATATTT
>NW_023249136.1:0-7097 GCF_002007445.2 Ailuropoda melanoleuca | reverse complement strand
CCCATAATGCCGGGATCACGCCCTGAGCCGAAGGCAGACGCTTAACCGCTGTGCCACCCAGGCGCCCCCCGGTGTGACCTTCTGACATTCTTCGTCACCTGGCCTGCATTTAAAGGTAGGAGTTTCCGCTGGAGTGGGGAAGGGACTGGCCCAGGTTTGCCGTGAGAAAGAATTTCTGTTGTTTAAGTGACCCACTCTTTAGTAATTTGTTGTAACAGCACAAACTGACTGAGATAGCACCCAAAAATAGGGGACAGGGGAGCCCAGCCAAATCCCACATCCCTCGGCATCAGGTAAGGGTATGGGGCTGGCTTTGGAAGTCGTGGAGGTAAAAGGGTGAATGGGGAGCTTCTGGTCTCCCAGCTGAGTTTTTCCCACTCCCCCCCACTTCCTGTCTCCCCTGTTTCCTTGAAGGTCTCCTGCAGTGTGGTTCTCTGTGAGCTCAACTGATGGTCTGGGGCCCTCGGTCCAGAGCAGGCTGACAGCCGGACATGCATTCGAGGATGCTGGCCAGCTCGGCGGCCATGTTCATGGGGGCAGGAGGGCCAGTTGAGGGAGGAGTCGTGCTGGTCCAAGCAGGGCAGGGATGGTGCCCCCGCCTCCTCCCAGAAGGACAGAAAGCATGCTACAGGAAAATATACACTAACACAGGAGAAAATAAAGTTAGCAATACGCCGTCAAGGCAAAGATGGCAAAGTGGAGGACGGTCGAATGGATTCAGGAGGGACTCCTGCCTTGAGGTCCTGCCTGCATTTCATTCCTGGTTTCCCAGCAGAGCAGACACAAGCAAGAAGGCCCTTGATAGCATGCACGAGATAAACACAGGCCCTTTGCTTAGGAGAAGTGCAAATCCCCGTGGTGTTGAGGCCTGAGAGAAAAGTCCCCTGTGATCTCTTAACACGAGGCAAACGGTGTCCGCCAGAGCTGCCCGGCAGCAGCCTAAGCTGGCCTTTCTCCCTCCTCTCCCTCGTTCTTGTCCTGCTGCCTTTGTTGCACCTTCCTTTTCTCCTCTCCGCCTTCTCCTGTCCGCGCTCGGTTAGTGAAGCCGTCCTGGGGACACAGGAGGTACTCAGGTTGAACCTGGGGGACACGGTAGGGCACTTGCAGCCGGGAGACAGGCCCTGGCCTGGGCTTCGGTCGGCCTGCAAGTGGTCCCCGCCTAGCAGCTGGGAGGGCGGGTCCCGGGGCACCCCTCGGAAGGGCAGCTGCGCTGTATTGAGGGTCTGCTACAGAGTGCCCTCTCCGTGCCGCGGGTTGGGCGTGCCCTACCGTAACTCACGGAACCTCGCCACCTCCGTTCAAGGTGGCTCACTTGTTCTCAAGGTCATGGCCAACTAGGGAAGAATGGCTCTTGGCGCCAGGTCCCTGGATTCCCGGCTCGCCCGTGATGGCTGCGCTCTCTTGCAGTCTCGGGCATGTTTGTGGTCTTGGGTTTCCGTTTCCCCATCTGTACCCTGAGGGCCAGGTACCCCCGAGGGTTGTTTTACCTGGATAGTCTGTGGTTGCCTGACTCTCGGAGCCCTTCTCCAGGGAGCTGCGGAGGGGGTGGAGGGAAGCACAGCGACTGCTTCTGGCTTTGCCCTCGATCATAGGGATCGTCCTCCTCATCGTCCTCACCCTCACCCTCTGGGTAGAGGCTGCTCCTGCCTGGGTGCCTCCGGCTCTGTCCCTGGATTGGGCCTCTCCCTGCCCCCTCACCGCCGAGAGGGACTCTGCTCGCCTGGCACCCGCGCTCCGCAGGCGGGCCTGGAGGCTCACGATGAAGTCCTCTACTCCCTGCGTAACCCGGTGTCCTTCCCGCGTCCACACGACCGGGCCCCTGCTTACCCTCTGACGTTCCCCCCACTCCCAGTGCTCCCGGCACCCCTGGCATTGAGGCAGCCCTTGTGGCTCCTGTGTTACGGCAGGTGACCCGGACTGCAGTGACTGACCGCACTCTCAGATTCCTGTGGCTTGGCGCGGCAGCTGCTTTCTCGCTCACGTTCTCCCGGCCCATGCGGTGACTCAGGGACCCAGGAGACTTCCATCTGGTGGCTCAGCCATCCCTCGTGCACTGGGGTCCACTGCGCTCAGCTGGCCCGTAGGGGTAGAGGCCTGATGGAGCATGGGGCGGGTTTCTGGCGCAGGCCCACAGGAGGCACACACCACTCCTCTTGCGTCCCATTTGCTGGAACCTGGTCTTGCGGCCCCATGGGACTTTAAGGGAAGCTGGGAGACATGGTCCAGCTGGGTGCTTAGGATGAGGCTGAAGTGCATGTGCCGAACAGCTCGTCAGCCCCAGCCACGGCCGCCAGAGACTTCTCCCTTACCTTTGGCAGGACTGAGGGCTGGGCAGGCAGACTTAGCACCCCTGTTTCACAGGCTTGGAGAAGCTGTCCTGCTTGCCCAAGGTCACATAGTGACCCACTCACTCGTGGGTGGGCGAGACCATGGCCTATAGCCTGTGCTCTCAGCAGGAAGCAGCCCAGCCACTTCTCCCTACCCGCAGGACCTCCCCAGACTGGGGCTCCCTTCAGGCTTTTTCCAGGCTCCACCCGTGTTAGAGGTGACCAAGGACCCGGCTGCTGCTTTCGGATGGCAGCTTCTGGAAGGCCAAGACCATCTCTGCATCTCTGTCTGCCTTGGCGTGTGGCATGGGGCCTGCGATGGGCCTTGCACAGAGGACGGAGCAGGGACGGGTTGCTGAAAGGGAAGAGGGCCGAGAAGGTGAGCAAGAGGAAGGAAGAGCCCGTGGGTGAACCGTGTGTGAACAGGTGGCAAATGCACGGACGTGTCTCCTGCAAGCATAAATAGCTTCCCTCACTGTGACCAGGTGAGCCTTTTAAGAGCCGGCAGCCCATATCACTGTCCTGCTGAAGTCCCTCCAGCAGCTTCCCACTGCAGGCGGAATAGAACCCCAAGCCTCACCTCACCCAGTCCTACACCACTGGGCCTTCCTTGCTGGCCCTGCCACCACACAGGCCTGCCTGGACCCCTGGGGACAGTGGACACAGGCCTGCCTGGGCCCCGAGCTGACCTGTGTGTGTTCCATCAGAGGGTTCCCTAGTAGTCGGGCCTCTAGTTGGATTTGTCCAACGGGAGGCACCCCAGGAGATCACAAGAAGGGGGCAGAGTGGGTCAGGGTGTTTGCTCCCACTGCTCTCCCCCTGCAGGTGTCCTGGGCTGGCCGTCTCTCGACCAAAGGCACTTCTCTCAAGGAGGCCGATTCTAAGCTCCAGCCACCATCACCCCCTGCACAGTGGTAACAGCTTGGCTGCTGGCCCGGGCTATTGCTGTTCCTTAGGTTTCTGTGCAGCCTCTCCTTTTCTCGTACCTGCTCTGTGAAGAAGGCCTCCTTGCATTCTCCTGTTTTGTGTGTGCTGTTTCCTGCGGCCGTGCCGACCAAGGCACCACCCAGCTCCAGGCCTCTGTCCTTGCTGTCCCCACTGCCTACTGTACTCTTCCCTCTGGTCTTTACATCAGCAACGACCTCTCAACTTTAAGCTCTCGGCCTGACTGGCACCTCCTCAGAGAAGCTTTCCCAGAGAGGAGTCAACTTTAGCCAAGGGGAACCCCTCATCAGTGAGCCTCAATCCCTTGACCCTGAATGATTTCCTTCATTGTACTTACCAGGGTTTGAAACGTTTGTCTGGCTTTCTCCTCTGGCGTGGAGGGTCTGAGAGAGCAGGGGCTTTGTCTCCCTTGCTTGCTTCTGAGTCCCCTGCGCCTAGGACAGTGCCTCGCACAGAGTAGGCACTTACTACAGGTGTTTATGGAATTTATAAATAAGATGGATTTAATGTTCGAATCAGTGAGTAGCATAAGTGAATGAACGCGTATATTGGCAAGTAAATAATCTGAATTAATTTAAAAGGGGAGTGGGTTTTGGCAAATCTGTAACGAATGAATGACTGGGAAGGTGTGTGAGGGAAGCAAGGAGTCAGTGAATGACTAGAATGGGATGTGGGCTTGTTTGAACATTCAGTGGACAACACAGTTGTCTGTCTCCTTGGCACAACAGTGGCCTTCTGCACTTGGTTTTAGCCAAAAGGCCGAGAAGTTATGAACGGGAACCCAGGAGGTGAGGCAGGATCCTTAGGGTGTGTGTGTGTCGGGGGGCTGAAATGGGAGATCCTGGAGATCTGGGACGGGGGCAGAGTGCAGCGCTGTGCCAGACCCTCGCCTCTTGGTGGAGGTCAGCAAGGAGGGACCTCCTGCCCCACAGGGTGGCGCCTGCAGGTTCGGATTTTGGACCTTGGCTTCTCCTCCTCAAAGCAGCTCCTTTTCCCACCAGAGCCTTTTCTATTGGAAAGTCCTTCTGGGAAGGGCACACCTGTCAGCCACCTAGTCCTGAGTGCAGGTTTGTAAGAATTGCTCACACAGCCGAAAAATCATCACTGACCAGCTTCTCTGAGGTGTGCTGAGTAAGCCAGACCCCGTCGCCACACTTAGGGCGCTGATGGTCCCGTGGGGGATGATGCATAAAGTGGGGTCCATCTATGGTGCAGTGGGAGTTCAGCAGAGCTTGTGCTGTCAGCCCTCTCCTCAGCGAGGGAGCATCCTACGGGCCCGTCAGAGACTGGAGGGGAGGACACGCATCCCAGCAGGTTGAAGGTGGTGGGAGGCCAAGGACACCCTCTCCTAGGCCGGCACGGCACCAATGTCTTCTTCATGCCCCCCCTTTTCTAAAAGATTTTATTTATTTATCTGAATGAGAGAGAGAGAGTGGGGGCAGAGGCAGAGGGAGAAGCAGACTCCCTGCGGAGCAAGGAGCCCGATGAGGGACTCAATCCCAGGACCCTGGGATCATGACCTGAGCTGAAGGCAGACGTTTAACCAACCAAGCCACCCGGGCGCCCCTCTTCATGCCCTTCTTGGCAGGAACGATCTTTTCTCATCCCTGAGCTCCCGTGGCCCTCCCTCGGGGCAGAGAAATGGCCATTCCCTTTCACGGCTGGGCCCCGCGGCCGCACGCAGAGTCAGCACCTGCTTCTGCCTGCGCCGGCGGCTCCGGGTCTAAGCGCGGTCCCTCGGCGCCTGCGCGGCCGGAGCTCGGCGAGGGAGCCCGGCAGCCACGTGGAGGCGGGCATTGCTTCTCTGACCCAGGCGCCAGTGTGCACGTGCGTGCGCGTGCGTGCGCGCGCGTGCGCGCGCTTGTGTGCGCGAGCCCGCGCGTGTCCCGATGGGAACCGCAGAACCCTTCTGCTGTGGGTTGAATTGCGTCCTCCCACAATTCATATACTGAAGTCTAACCGCTGCTACCTCTGAGTGTGGCCTCATGTGGGGAGAGGGTCTTCACGGAGGTGATTAAGTTCCTGTGAAGTCGGCAGGGTGGGCCCCAATCCCATCTGACTGCGTGTTCACAGCACTGGGAAAATCTGGGGGCGAAGACTCACACCGTACGGAGATGAAGGCGGCCATGGGGTGATGTTTCCACAAGGCAAGGAGCGCCAGGGTCGCCAGCAAACCACCGGAAGCCAAGAGCGGGGCCTGGGACAGATTCTCCCTCACAGCCGTCCGAAGCAGCCGTGCCGGCACCTTGATTTCGGGCTTCTAGACTCCAGATCTGCGAGACAACACATTTCTGCTGTTGAAGCCACTCAGTCAGTGATGTTTTGTTATGGCAGCCAGGGGAACCTAATCAACGCTCTGGTCTGCAGGCTTCGAGAGATTTAGAGGTGAGGACCCACTGTGTGCAAGCTTGCAGGGGTAGCACAGTGTGGCGGCAAGAGTGGACGGGGGACAGGAACGGAGCTCTGGTCCCAGATCTGCCACTCACTTGTTGGGCTCCGTCTGCCTGCTTGTGAATCAAAAGAGTGGGGGTTCAAGATTTCTAACCTGTGCTTTCTTAGGAGAAGTGAAGAGGGGGCCCAGCAAGGGTCGGGAGCCCAGCCGGGGTGACGCAGGGAGTGAGCCTGAGAACACAGCCCTCATTTCTTGCACGGTGATCACTCCTTTGCCCGCAGTGCCTCCTAACTGGGTCCCCAGCAAGCCTGACCTCCCCGCCTCTGATGCTCTCTTCTCAGCCCCTGGGTGGCCTTGGTGCTGTGTGTGCATGTGTGTGTGTGTGTGTGTGTGTGTGTGTGTGTGTGTGATGAGGACTGGCTGTTTGGAAAGGCATCTTCCTGAAGGAGGGAGCAGTGAGTAGGCCCCACTGGTGTCCTGTGAGTTCCAGTGCGGCCTCCCCAGGCTGCCTGGATGGGTGGCCTGCGGCCCTTGGACCCCCAGTGCAGAGGCACAATATGTCTTTGTCTGGCCAGGGCTTCTGAGGACCATGGAGGCTGATTACATGCCCCACCAGTATTTTCTTGGGGTCTCTAGTGGGAGGCTTGATACCCTAGCTGTCTTTCTGACTTCCCTTCCTGCCTGCCACCAATGCTTTCTGAGAGCCAGCCCTGGGACTCAGGCCACTTAGCACCAAATGGACAGCAACATATTAAAACCAACAATTTACAATTGTCAGATGGTTGCAGAGTGTTCCTCTGCCTCCCTGCTTTTCAGTGCCTTGAAGACTGTATCCAAGGAAGGTCTCCAGCGAGGTGCTACAAGGCTCTGTCCTCAGCCAGGGCTGGAAGTTACTCTCAGTTGTTAATTTCACGGAGCTGAGGGAACAGTGAAGATGCTGGTTGGCAGAACCAAATTTAGAAAGGTTCAGTTGTTTGAAAACGTGGGTTTGAAAAGTGATTGCCTGAATGTATGGTGACGAGGTATGTTTCGTTGTTCTTGTGTGAAAAGAATCTGGAGGTCACAGTGGTATCCAAGCACAGTGCAAGCTGACCATGCCAGGGCGAGGAAGCACAACTGAGGTGCATTAAGGTAGGTACGGTTTCCTGAGCAAGGAGGCAACAAGTCTGTTGTTCTGACTCATCTGACTCCCAACACAGGAATTCTGGCTGCAAGCCTCCAATGATGGGGAGTTCTCCCCCTCCCCAGCTGGCTCTGTGAGAAAGTTCATCCTTGTATTCTGCCCCCTTGTGATTTTATTCAATAATATTTTTCAAGTATGTACTGGGTGCCGTACTGTTTTTATCTTTGCTCTCTGGCATCATTAAACTTATTTGCTCTCTTATTCTCTGAAAGTCCTCTGTTTTCTTTTTTTTTTTTAATTTTTTTTTTTT
>NW_023249135.1:0-1752 GCF_002007445.2 Ailuropoda melanoleuca | reverse complement strand
CATTCCTTACAGAATCAAACGTGTTCACAAGCACACATGAATAGCCCCTGGGATCTCAGAAATACTTGCAAGTTTATAAAGGATAGTAGGCAGAAGGCAATTAAAAAGAGCAAAATTTGACTGACTGTTGTGACAGTATCCAAACCCTAAAAAGCTCGGGAAATTTAGTTACAATGCTCTCATGTAAGTCTTATCTCTTCTGGGAGACATGTGATCATGGCAAACCAATCTCTGAATACTAATTGCAATTTGTTGAGAATATAATTAGTTGTGGCTTAATCATCAATNCTGGGATCTCAGAAATACTTGCAAGTTTATAAAGGATAGTAGGCAGAAGGCAATTAAAAAGAGCAAAATTTGACTGACTGTTGTGACAGTATCCAAACCCTAAAAAGCTCGGGAAACTTAGTTACAATCCTCTCATGTAAGTCTTATAACATCTCTTCTGGGAGAGATGTGAACATGGCAAACCAGTCTCTGAATACTAATTGCAATTTGTTGAGAATATAATTAGTGTGGCTTAATCATCAATCACTGGACCCTTTATTTAAATAGCATAAGATAAAGCATTTGAAATTCCATTATGATATTGCATATTATTAAGATGATTTTTATTATATAAAAAACAACATAATAACCACACTAGTTGGAGAAATAATTATACCACATGTAGATACTTGATATCCCTACATACCATCAGAAAGCTTGTGGAAACCTTATAGATGAACGGTAAAACAATAAACTTCATGAATCTTCTAGATCTTTGAAGATTACATGATCTCCCTGAAATTACATGATCTCCCTGAGTATCTCATTTTTTTTATTAAGCAGTGGAAAAATATGTTTAAATCTATAATTTTTAAAGATACAATCACATTTTCAAAAAATACCAAAATGTACTTCCTCTCTTCTCTGATTCATTACTCCTGAAAAACTGTTTTTTATCAAGAGTTAGTCCCTATGACAATATAATGATTTCCAAAGAACTAAGGATTTAGGAAAAATACAGTTTCAAAGTGATTGGTTTTTGGGTTTATTTTTAGTCTTTGAAATGCGGTGCCTGGTGGTATTTGATTCTACAACACTGACCATTGTTGATGAGAGTTGCAATGGCTAAGGAAGGTGACAGTGAATAAGAACAGAGGTACAATGAAGTTCAATTGATTGGCATACACGAAGGGACGGCGGAGTGCGCACAGTCGGTGGGGACGGCGGAGTGCACACAGTCGCTGGGGTCCATGGAGTGCGCACAGTCGGTGGGGTTTGCGGAGCGCGCACAGTCGGTGGGGATGGCGGAGTGCACACAGGCGGTGGGGTCCTTGGAGTGCACACAGTCGGTGGAGACGGTGGAGTGCGCACAGTCGGTGGGGTCCGCGGTGTGCACACAGTCAGCTGGGACGGCAGACGGCACACAGTCGGTGGGGTCCGTGGAGTGCACACTGTCGGTGGGGTCCGCGGAGTGCGCACAGTCGGTGGGGAACTTGGANGGAACTTGGAACTAGATTGATGGAACTTGGAACTAGACTGATGGAACTTGGAACTAGACTGATGGAACTTGGAACTAGACTGATGGAACTTGGAACTATACTGATGGAACTTGGAACTAGATTGATGGAACTTGGAACTAAACTGATGGAACTTGGAACTAGATTCATGGAACTTGGAACTAAACTGATGGAACTTGGAACTAGATTGATGGAACTTGGAACTAGATTGATGGAACTTCAGTGAGAAGCTTTTTGAAAGCCATCT
>NW_023249134.1:0-887 GCF_002007445.2 Ailuropoda melanoleuca | reverse complement strand
GCATTGTGTTGGAGAAGCTCCACAGGGGAGCCGGGTGTATCCAAGATTTGCAAAGGTAGTAAGAAACAGCCATGGCCTTGGGAAGTTCCCAGGCTAGAGCTGACAAAACATTCTGGAGAATCAGAAGCAGCCCTGAGGGCAAAGAGTCGATTTCTGGCCACATAATGTAAATCACACGTAGCTTATTTCGAAGTCAAGTGCTTGTACTCGTGGTAAAAGTCTCAGAGCTTTGTTTCCAGGGATCTTGGATTCAGTCGAAGCTCTCTGTGCTTTCCTGGCCAAGCTCAGGCCCCATCGACAATGTGGCCAAACTGAACTCCATCACTTGGTCCAGGAGGCACAGTAGGACCCAGGACCCAGGACCCAGGGGAGGAAACCCACGACCAGAGTACCATCAAATGGCATCTTCCNCTCTACACTGCTGATGTCCTGTTTGAGCCGATAGCTTGAGGGGCCCGTCCTTCTCTGCTAGTGAGAAGGGGGGCCCCAGCCCCAGGGAGGTAAAGCAGGCCTCTGCTACCTGACATTCCACAACCTTCCCTCTACAGGGAGGTAAAGCAGGCCTCTGCTACCCGACATTCCACAACCTTCCCTCTGCATCCTGCATCCTGATTTTTTCAGCGAGCCATGCCCTGACACATCCTCATGTTGGTAAGTGGAGGGTGGGCCCTCGAAGAGATGGGTTCTGCAGGACCCAGTGTCTCCTCTGCCAGATGGATGAGGCCCCTGCATTTCTGCTGAGATACCAGGAGTTTTCATTCCTGGCGCTATGCTGGTGGATTGAGACTCCTGTGTGCCGTCTGCCATGACCCGGCGCCTCGCATTGCCGTCTGAAGTGACAGGATCTCAGCACACTTACTGACTCCCCTGAGCGGGTTCTGGAATCC
>NW_023249133.1:1314-1673 GCF_002007445.2 Ailuropoda melanoleuca | reverse complement strand
CTCTGGAAACAGTTTTCTGTGAAGTTGCAAGATGTGTTGGTCCTGTTCATCTGGTGCATTCTGGACTTTCAGCTTCAGCTGCTGAATCCCATGGTCGAGCTGGGAATTTTCCTCCCTCAAGGACGCTTCCTGANCGCAAGGACGCTTCCTGGGTTTGCAGACTGTGTATTCGTCGTGTCAGCACTGCGATCTCTGCCCTTTCTGCCCACGGTTGTGTGGCTCTGGCTTGCTGTTGGCCATCGGGACTTGGAGGGTCACAGTGTAGCAACTTCTCCAAGTCTGTGTTCATCGCGGACAAGCACAAGGCTTGTAATGTGGGAGGACTGGCCACCACGCCGGGCGGCTTGAGGGCATCATCA
>NW_023249133.1:0-1212 GCF_002007445.2 Ailuropoda melanoleuca | reverse complement strand
AGGAGGAAATCGAGCAGCACGGTGCATAGCAGCATCGCCCAGGGCAACACAGAGAGGAGACTTGGGCTGGATCTCCAGCTCCGAGAAAGCAGCAGCAGCTCACCCCACAGCTGCTCCAGGACCAGCTGGAAAGCGGATCCGCTGGCTGAAGGCGGGCTCTCCATGGCTGCGTCGGGCTCCACAGCAATGCCTGCGAGTGCCAGCATCCTGTAGCCACAACTGACCGCTCAGAACCCTGCGGAGAGTTCCACCTCTGAGGTCAACCAGTGCCTGGCAACCAGAGCAGAGCAGTTGGGCTGGGGGAGGGGAGGCCAGCCAGGTTCTAGAAAACAGTTGTCCCTGACTTTGCTGTACAGTAGAGAGTTGTCTCAATCACTCAAGCACTGGGGCAGGTGGGAAGGGCTGATCCCTGCCTGGAGCTTATCCACTCCAGGCACACCTGGCCCCACAGCAAACCTAGGGGCTCAAGGCAGGGCCAGGTCTGTCCGTCTGTGCGCACAGGGAAGTCGGGGCAGAGTGTTAAGTCCTTCCCGGGTGAGGCCCATTCTCCTGATCCAAAGCTCCCCTCTGCTGCAGGGACTCCTGGTCCTTCTGCAAAGTTCCCAGAGTCTCCCTCCTGCGAGGCTCCCTCCCTCCTCTGTGTGGTCACTGTGGGCTGGCAGGTCCCTGTGGGTCTGAGACCGAGGATGTCCCCAGAGTTATTACATAAGAGACCAGCATTCCAATGCTAACCCCTCAGCAGGAATCAGCTGGAACTGGCAGGGTCTCACAGTTTCATAGTCTCTGTGGAGCCAGCCTGTCCTCGATCAATCCAAGCGTCCCTGCAATGGGGTGACTCTGCTACAGGGTGACCCAGTGACCCGGCCTGTTTCCTTGTGGGGCCCTCCATCTACAGCCTGTGCCCCCAAGGAGGGCCTTGGGGTGGCCAGCAGCCTTTCCTCCTCCCCTCATAGTTTGGGTCCATCATGGGGGCTGGGAGAGGCTAGTCACTCTGGGAGGGGTAGGAACGGCCTGCCCTTGCAGGAGGGTGTCCTGCCGGGGAGTCCCGGGTGAGGGAGCACGCTGGATTTGTCACCCTAGCAATGGATGGAGGACCCTTCAAAGCCTAACTCAGGACACAGCCGCTCACACAGCTTCCTGCCGGTCAACCTTTGGTGCTGCGGCAAGAGTTCTGGTGGGGTTTTCTGTCAGGGGAGGGCCGAGCCTGGGGAT
>NW_023249132.1:370-1981 GCF_002007445.2 Ailuropoda melanoleuca | reverse complement strand
ATATCTCCTGTAGGGCTGGTTTCATGGTTACGAAATTGGTTAATGACTGGCGATTTTGGAACGTCTTTATTCCTCCATCAATTCTGAATGACAGGNTCTGAATGACAGCTTTGCTGGATAAAGGATCCTTGGCTGCATGTTTTTCTCTGAAAGAGCTTTAAAAATGCCCCCCCAAGCCTTTCTCTCATTCCAGGTCTCTGTAGACAGGTCTGACGTAATCCTGATACCTTTGCCTTGGTACGTGAGAAATTTCTTTGCCCTGGCCGCTTTCAATACTGTATCCTTGATCTAATATTTGCGAATTTGCACTATGACATGCCGTGGCGTAGGTTTGTCCTGGTTGAGCTTGGATGGGGTCCTCTCTGCCTCTTGGACACGAATGCTTGTTTCCCTTGCTAGATTAGGGAAGTTTTCAGCTACAATTTGTTCAAATATCTCTTCTAGACCTCTGTTTTTCTCCACCCCTTCAGGGATGCCGATGATTCTGACATTGGATCGTTTCATAGAGTCAGTAATCTCCCGTAATCTACATTCGTGGGCGTGGATTTTTTTAAGACCAGCTTCTATTTTCGTTTTTTCTTCTACTAACCCATCCTCCAATTCGCTAACGCGTTCCTCTGCCTCGGTGACCCTGGCCGTCAGAGCCTCTAGTTTTGACTGCATTTGGCTCATAGAATTTTTAATTTCTGTCAGATTCGCTCTCATTTCTGCCCTTAGGGATTCTATATTCTCAGCATCGTTTTCTCTAATACTTTTTTCAAGTCTACTCATCATCTTACCATTGTTGCTCTGAATTCAGTTTCTGATAATTGGGATTACATCCATATGTATTAATTCTGTGGCCGAGGCCAATTCTGTGGCAGAGGCCACAGACTCATTATCTTTTCTTTGCTGGGGGGGACTTCTCCTTCTCGTCATTCTGATGAAGAGAGATTGCAGGGTTGTCCAGAGCCCAAGTGTTGACTGGGACCCAGGCCGTGCGCCCTTGTTTTATAGAGATCTTAGGGATGTGGGCTTCTTCCTTAAAGAGTTTATTTATTTATTTGAGAGAGAGAGAGACAGTCAGCAAGAAAGGGAACCCAAGCAGAGGAGTGGGAGAGGAAGAAGCAGGTTCCCGGTGGAGAAGCCCGATGAAGGACTCCTTACGGAGCGTTGTGATCACACCCTAATCCGAAGACAGGTGCTTGGTGACTGCGCCACTCAGGCGCTCCGGGTTGTGGGCTTCTTGATTTTTCAGCCTGCCTTCTGGGGGAGGGGCCTGCCTGCAGGTACTCAGAAAACCCTTTTTGGGTAGAGTCTCCGTGTCCCCTGCGAGGGGGGATGGGGATGGTTACCCTGTGAGCCGGTATTTCCGGGCTTTTGTTCTCTGGCGGCTTTCCCTGGCGGTTTGCTATGCCTCTTCTGAGAGAGCAGCAGCGGCTGAAATTCAGCCTCTGTCTCAGAACAGAGGGATCGCGGATCGTTCTCCACTGATGTTCTGGCCACTTTAACTCTGTTTCTGTTGGTGCTGCTCAACCCTGCAGCATCCCGGGCTGTGCGCCCCACACCCGGCGTCCCAGCCCTCACTTCCAGGGCCGGCACGTCTCTGTCCTTTGTGTTTCCAACCCCGCC
>NW_023249132.1:0-237 GCF_002007445.2 Ailuropoda melanoleuca | reverse complement strand
GCCGCCAGCCGCCCCGCGGACGCTCCCGGAGCTCCCGGTCTCAGCCTCGATCCAGTGAGCACACCGGAGCTCCGGAGCTCCGTGAGATGCTTGGTGGCGCACGCTCCCGGCTCACGGACTCAGTCTGCTGTTTCCAGAGTGCGGGTCCGTGGTCCGCCAGCTCCCTGGTGCAGGTGGCCCGCCAGCCGCCCTGCGCGCGCGCTGCTGGAGCTCGCGTTCTAAGTCTGCTGTCTCGCG
>NW_023249131.1:394-541 GCF_002007445.2 Ailuropoda melanoleuca | reverse complement strand
TGTTTTTATCTATATGTCTCTTTATTTTGGTTAAGAGTTGGCTTGTGTATGTTGCTGCTCCCCTGTTGGGGCATATATATTTATAACTGTCATATCCACTTGTTGAATACTTCCTTTAAGAATAATATAGTGTCCTTCTGTGTCTCT
>NW_023249131.1:0-231 GCF_002007445.2 Ailuropoda melanoleuca | reverse complement strand
GACAGCAAATGGATGGGTCATGTCTTTTTATCCAATCTGCAACCCTGTGGCGTTTTATGGGAGAGTTTAAACCATTTACATTGGCACTGAGAACTGAGAGATAGAATTTTAATGATGCCATGTTGCCAGTAAAGTCTTTGTTTGTATCGCTTGTGACTTTCTGCTCTGTATCACTCTTGGGGCCTTTTTACCTTTATAGAGCCTCCCTTAATATCTCCTGTAGGGCTGGTT
>NW_023249130.1:482-779 GCF_002007445.2 Ailuropoda melanoleuca | reverse complement strand
GATTTGCGAGTGTTGAACCATGCTCGCATCCCAGGTATGAATCCCACTTGATCATGATGGATAATCCTTTTCATGTACTGTTGGATTCTATTAGCAAGGATCCTATTGAGGATTTTGGCGTCCATATTCATTAGAGAAATCGGTCTGTAATTCTCCTTTTTGAGGGGTCCTTGCCTGGTTTAGGGATCAAGGTAATATTAGCCTCATAGAATGAGTTTTGTAGCTTTCCTTCTGTTTCTATTTTTTGAAATAGCTTTAGGAGAATAGGTATTATTTCTTCTTTGAATGT
Organism: Ailuropoda melanoleuca; assembly: GCF_002007445.2. Classification (NCBI taxonomy): domain Eukaryota; kingdom Metazoa; phylum Chordata; class Mammalia; order Carnivora; family Ursidae; genus Ailuropoda; species Ailuropoda melanoleuca. The sequence continues at coordinate 490 of NW_023249130.1, read as the reverse complement.
TTGGTAGC
>NW_023249130.1:0-210 GCF_002007445.2 Ailuropoda melanoleuca | reverse complement strand
TCATAATTTTAATAATCTCGGTCCTTTCTCTTTGTTTTTGGATAATTTTTGCCAGTGGTCTGTCAATTTTGTTGATTTTCTCAAAGAACCAGCTCCTCATCATGTTTATTTGCTCTACTGTACTTCTGATTTCTAATTAATTGATTTCTGCTCTAATTTTGGTCAACTCCTTCCTTGTCAGTGGGTTAGGCCTGCCCCTCTGTTGCTGTT
>NW_023249129.1:583-2375 GCF_002007445.2 Ailuropoda melanoleuca | reverse complement strand
ATCAAGGTGCTTTGGTACCGTGAGTGAAACACGACGAACACAGCACGGAGAAACACAATTCGGCCAAAACCTGCTTCCAACGAAATGCTTGTTCCCTGGGGAAATCCTGTCACAACTGATGGCTTCAATGGAGCGTTAAGGCCCAAAACAAGTCCGTCAGAAACAACACCGTACAAGGACCGTGTTAGCACTATCATCACCCTTCGTGAATAGGGAAACATGAGGGAAAGTGGTCGCGGGAGCTGACGAGNGACGAGAGTGCCCCATAGTGGTCTCTGAGACACCACACAGTCCAGGGAAATATCAACGATCATCATCTCTCGTGAGTAAGGGAGCATGAATGAAAAGGTTCAGGATTTTCGAGGACTCAGTGCTCTTCTCATTGGTAATAAAGCAGAGCATCCAGGAAAACACCTCCAGTGAACAGCACTTTTATCACTGGGGACCCCGATTCCACATTGGGTTTAGTGGCCTGAGGAGGATCCAACCCTTAGAACCAAGAAACAAAGTGTGAGGGGAAAGCCCTTGAAGTCACGACGGCCTTATGGAAGGTGGAACAGGAATCAAGGTGCTTTGGTACCGTGGATGAAACACGACGACACAGCACTGAGAAAGATAATTCGGCCAAAACCCGCTTTCAACGAAATGCTTGAGCCTGGGGAAATCCTGTCAAAACTGCTGGCGGCAATGGAACGAAGAGGCCCAAAACACTTCCGTCAGAAACAACACCGTACAGGGACCTTCTTAGCACAAACATCACCCTTCGTGAATAGGGAAACATGAGGGAAAGTGGTCGCGGGAGCTGACGACTGTGCCCCATAGTGGTCTCTGAGACCCCACACAGTCCTAGGAAATATCAACGATCATCATCTCTCATGACTAAGGGAGCATGAATGAAAACCTTCAGGATTTTCGAGGACTCAGTGCTCTTCTCATTGGTAATAAAGCAGAGCATCCAGGAAAACACCTCCAGTGAACAGCACTTTTATCACTGGGGACCCCGATTCCACATTGGGTTTAGTGGCCTGAGGAGGATCCAACCCTTAGAACCAAGAAACAAAGTGTGAGGGGAAAGCCCTTGAAGTCACGATGGACTTATGGAAGGTGGAACAGGAATCAAGGTGCTTTGGTACCGTGAGTGAAACACGACGAACACAGCACTGAGAAACACAATTCGGCCAAAACCCGCTTCCAACGAAATGCTTGCTCCCTGGGGAAATCCTGTCAAAACTGCTGGCGGCAATGGAACGAAAAGGCCCAAAACACGTCCGTCAGAAACAACACCGTACAGGGACCGTCTTAGCACTATCATCACCCTTCGTGAATAGGGAAACATGAGGGAAAGTGGTCGCGGAAGCCTGACGAGAGTGCCCCACAGTGGTCTCTGAGACACCACACAGTCCAGGGAAATATCAACGATCATCATCTCTCGTGAGTAAGGGAGCATGAATGAAAAGGTTCAGGATTTTCGAGGACTCAGCGCCCTTCTCATTGGTAATAAAGCAGAGCGTCCAGGAAAACACCTCCAGCGAACAGCAGCCTTTTCACTGGGGACCCCGATTCCACATTGGGTGTAGGGGCCTGGGGAGGATCCAGCCCTTAGAACCAAGAAACAAAGTGTGAGGGGAAAGCCCTTGAAGTCACGACGGCCTTATGGAAGGTGGAACAGGAATCAAGGTGCTTTGGTACCGTGAGTGAAACACGACGAACACAGAACTGGGAAAGACAATTCGGCCAAAACTCGCTTCCAACGAAATGCTTGCTCCCTGGGGAAATCCTGTCAAAACTGCTG
>NW_023249129.1:367-565 GCF_002007445.2 Ailuropoda melanoleuca | reverse complement strand
AAACACGTCCGTCAGAAAAAACAAAGTACAGGGACCGTCTTAGCACTATCATCACCCTTCGTGAATAGGGAAACATGAGGGAATGTTGTCGCGGAAGCTTGACGAGAGTGCCCTAGAGTGGTCTCTGAGACACCACACAGTCCAGGGAAATATCAACGATCATCATCTCTCGTGAGTAAGGGAGCATGAATGAAAAGG
>NW_023249129.1:0-180 GCF_002007445.2 Ailuropoda melanoleuca | reverse complement strand
CTTGAAGTCACGACGGCCTTATGGAAGGTGGAACAGGAATCAAGGTGCTTTGGTACCGAGAGTGAAACACGACGAACACAGCACTGAGAAAGACCATTCAGCCAAAACTCGCTTCCAACGAAATGCTTGCTCCCTGGGGAAATCCTGTCAAAACTGCTAGCGACAATGGAACGAAAAGGC
>NW_023249128.1:396-580 GCF_002007445.2 Ailuropoda melanoleuca | reverse complement strand
TTCCACATTGGGTGTAGGGGCCTGGAGAGGATCCAGCCCTTAGAACCAAGAAACAAAGTGTGAGGGGAAAGTCCTTGAAGTCACGACGGGCTTATTGAAGGTGGAACAGGAATCAAGGTGCTTTGGTACCATGAGTAGAACACGACGAACACAGCACTGTGAAAGACAATTCGGCCAAAACACG
>NW_023249128.1:0-321 GCF_002007445.2 Ailuropoda melanoleuca | reverse complement strand
GGCAATGGAACGAAAAGGCCCAAAACACGTCCGTGAGAAACAACACCGTACAGGGACCGTCTTAGCACTATCATCACCCTTCGTGAATAGGGAAACATGAGAGAACGTGGTCACAGAAGCCTGACGAGAGTGCCCGATAGTGTCTCTGAGAAGGAACACAGTCCAGGGAAATATCAACGATCATCATCTCTCGTGAGTAAGGGAGTATGAATGAAAACCTTACGGATTTTCGAGGACTCCCGCCCTTCGGATTGGTAATAAAGCAGAGCATCCAGGAAAAAACCTCCAGCGAACAGCAGCCTTTTCACTGGGACCCCGATT
>NW_023249127.1:0-1690 GCF_002007445.2 Ailuropoda melanoleuca | reverse complement strand
CTTTGAACCTGCAAGCCAGTGGGCTAACACCTTGGAACTACTGCTCCTCCTGGTGGTAGGTATGGGGAACTCCTCCTTTGGAGGTGATAAGCGTCTCTTGCTTGGCCCTGTGCAAATGGGCTTTGTGCGGACAGTGGTCATTCTTGTTGCTCTTGGTGCTTCTATTATTAACTTGGGTGCAACTAGTAATTTTCCCATTTCTCACATTGCTGTCAATCCACATATTGTTGCTTACTGCGAGAGAAAGGAGGCAGCTTTTCTTGGTTCATGTTGAGTCGATCTTTTTTAAGCACCATTCAATGTGATTTTCTTTCTTAGGCATGATGTCAACATATGATGTTTGAAGATGAGTTTTGACATTATTAACAAACAGCTGTCCTACTCCTTCTTCATTAAAGTGATTTTGATGACTTATTCCTGTTTCATTAAGGCAATGATTCTTATTTCATATTTCACAGACTCTAGGCAATAAATTATGTGCGTTCATCTTTTTTCTGAATTGTATTCATTGTTTCCAATTTGAGAAATGGTACCTGAATCCTGACCACTCCATTTGTCTATTTGTCAATATGCTCAAGAAATCTTGATGCAATATTGGATTTTAAGTTTTGTGGGCATCTGGCCTGAAGATCTTATTCTTTTTATTTTATCACTTGGAAGCTAATTTCAGAAATTCTATGACATGCCCTTGAAATGTATTAAAGAGCAACATTGGGAATGACATAGAATTAATTCCAGGCAGCATACAGGATGTGCTTACTTTCCCTTTGTGAATATCTTATATTCTAAATCAATGTTGTTTAATAGCATTTCTATGATGATAAAAAAGTTCTACAGCTCTGCTGACCAGTATTACAGTCATAAGCCACATGTGGCTACTAAGCATTTGAAATTTGGCTAGTGCTAATCAGGAAATAACATTTTTAATTTTACCTAATGCTCATTAATTTAAATTAAAATTTAAATAACTGATGTGGCTAGTGTTTGCCATACTTAAGGAGCAGATCTTATAGCTTATTTTGTGTACTTTATACAATCTTTTGATATTTCTTGTCTAGAGAATGGTTCTTCCAAAACTAAAGGAGTTACAGAAAACTAATAAAAAAAATCAATGGTATAATGGAAGCAACATGGAATTTGAAGTCTTAACAGAACTTTGTTCACAGTGGAAAGAGCCACTTAAATCTCCCTTTGTCTCTATAAAAAAAGGATTAGAATATATTCTTTTATAAATGTGTGAAGTTGTGGAGTTAAATCAAATCAAATATGCATGTAAACTTTAGAAAAATAAAAGACTCAATCAGAATTAGTTTCCTTAAATTTCCTAGGGTGAGTCTCCAGTGGCTTATCACAGGGCATTTTCCACTGGTCATTTTAGGAGTCCTTCTCAGACAGGAATGTGGATACTTGGGTGCTTTTTTGCAAACACATATTAACGATAGTATGTTTTTAGTGGCTTAGGTATTTTGAATAATAGTTTTTTTGTCAAGAGAATCCCATGTTTATATTACAACTTATGATTAATTTTAGTATCTGCCTCTTGCTCAGAGATTTGTAAAATTATATATATTTGGATTTAGTTTTAACAACATATCATTGAACAAACAAGAGCAGGGAGCTACCTTATAGCCTCATGTATCTTTTCTTCCTTATTAGTCATTGTCCTGTCAGGAAAACTAAAGCCACTGTA
>NW_023249126.1:0-2422 GCF_002007445.2 Ailuropoda melanoleuca | reverse complement strand
AGCTAGCCCCCTGTCATTCTTCTCTGCTTTATTTTTCTCCTGGGCACTCATCATCACTTTACTTACTTTTTGTTTACTGCATATCTCCAACAAGGATTAAGCTTCACAAGAAAAAGAATTTTGTCATGTACACTGCTATATGCTTAATACTCTAGAACAGTGCTTGACATATTGTAGGCATTCATTTATTCAGNATATTGTAGGCATTCATTTATTTATTAAGAAACATGAATATTCAATAAACAGATGAAAAATGCTCAAACTCACAAGTAATCAACAAAATATAAATTAAACCAAAGTGAGATGCTATTTCATATGCAAATATTATCAATTTTTAGCACGGATATGGAGAACAAAACAAGTTCTCAGCCCTGGAGGCAGTACACAGCCATACAAGTGCTTTGGAAAGCCATCAGGCAATATCAAGAATAGGTAAATGTGGGCAATCCCTAAGACTCAGCAGCTTTACTAGTGTATGACAAATTTCCTAGTGTACACCAAAAAAATTATCAAAAGTGCTCAAAGTAGCATAATTTGTAGAAGTAAAAAATTTGGATAATTCAAATGTCTATTAGTAGGGGAACACATAAGTAAAATATGGTATAGTCATATGATAAAAACCATTCATCAGTTGAAAGAATGAGACAAATCTCCATACTTTAACGTAGATAAATCTAGAAATCAAAATGTATAGTGTAAAAATAAAGTTGAAGAATGTTAAATATAGTATTATTTAATATAAGGGAAAAACAAAATCATATATAAAATAACCACCATTATATATATTATAAAAACAAAAGCATACATGGATATACAGCAAATTCATGATAGTAGTTACCTCTAAGAAAGAAGGAAAGAAAATAGGATTGGGAAATAGGACATAGGGGATTTCAAATTTATCTTTGATATCTCTCTTAAAAACGTGAAGGAAAAAATTAACATCTATTCACTTGGAGTGAAGGATATGTATTTATTATACTATCTTCTCTAGTTTTCTNCTCTAGTGTTCCATGTTAAAAATTTTCTTCAATAAATAATAAGACTGATAACTTTATTAAGTCTTTAACAATTATAATACACAAATGCTAACCTAAACAAACAGGGAAATTAAAAAGACTATTAGTAAAAATCCATTCCCTACTCCCAACTGTAGACATGTTCAGTCATTTCAGAGTGCATAATCTGAGACCACTCACATTCACAAGCAGGTTTTTAAACTTAGAGCAAACAAGGAAAAGTCAATAGGAAAAAAAAATCTATGAAATTCAATAGTTACAGTAATAACTTCTCCTGTTCAAAATGTAATATACAGATTGAATTACTATTTACAAAAGACTTAGAGATTCCAATTTCTTTTACTATAATAACCAAGAAGAATGGATTCAACTGCTAGTTGAACAATCTTCTATATTTTTACATATTGATAAAATCACTATTGATGGTACGTTCTAGAAATTTAAGAACAAAACCACTAAGAGGAGGAAGCAAAGCCCAATGGAATTTAGGATGAAGAATAACTTCTTCCTTTTAAGAATGACTTGAAACTTTACTGTTCCATCAAAATCACAAGAAACACAGAAGATTTCTGATATACTAAATAAGAGTATTTTTTATACTACTAAATAAAACTTGCCTTAGTGTGCTGTTAACTGCTCCCAGTTTATTAGCTTGCTCACAATCTTCTAATTCTTTGGTACTGTTTGCCACTTTCGAGTACTGAAAGAAAGTTCACAGTAAGTTTAGTAATAACTATTACCTTTCCCTTTAAGTTCCACTGGCAATCTGTCAATGATGACACAGATACATCCTATTATCAAAATCTCTCACACATGTAAGAAATACAAATCAAAATGAGTCACAAATTCCCACCAACTAAATAAGACATTAAAAACAATTAGCACTGGTAGGCTGGTGATGATGTAAACTGAGAAAACCCTCTTGGGAAAGTAATTTGACAGTATTTATCTAGAGCTGTAAAAATGCATAAACCCTTGAACCAGCATGGCTTACAACCGAAACCATACCCAGAGCAACACTTGAAACCAAGAACGAGGTACGACCACGTTAGAAAGGTATTTGGTACTATCTCATCATGTTGAGATAGGCATAACCAATGGCCCAGCAACCTTACTTCCAAATATCAACCTAGGAAAACTCTTCCATGTGTACACAATGAGACAAAGGACAAAAATGCTGATGCATCACTGTTCATAACAGCAAAAAACTCGTAACAGTTAAAATGTCCATCAGCAGAGGAAGAGTTAACCAATGATAGACAATCAAAAACTACACAACTATTAAAATGAACCAAGCCACATATATCAATAGACACAGAATTTCAAAAGCACAATGCAGAGTAAAAAAATAACTGAAAAAAATGTTTTTAAAATGAAAAAATTTAAAAATATATAATCTTAATGTT
>NW_023249125.1:0-6970 GCF_002007445.2 Ailuropoda melanoleuca | reverse complement strand
CCTCCAGCCCTCCCGCCACTGCCCTGACCCTGATCCTGAGGGAGAGCATGAAATGTCCCGCCCTTTTACTGAGGCTCCTTCCTACGGTATCTGTACTATAGAGGAGAATTCTGGGAGGACCTGGAGCCAGAAGAGATGGGAGGGGGTCGTCGGGGCATCAAGGCCATGGTGCTGCCCAGCACCCCTTCTGGCAGGCCTGAGCAAGGCTATTTTTACTTCAAGATGTCCTTCAGCAGCTAAAAAATCTGTTCTGTCCTCCTTTTCTTGGGACCTAATCTGAGTTGACCACACTCACTGGTCTGGCTCTGGGGTTTGTCTGCCTGTTCTTCCATATCTGGATGCATGCCATGTGTGTCTGCGTGGGGATGTGCGCATGTGCCTGCAGGGCTGTATACATGCATGTCGCATATATGCGGAAACGTGTGCAACGTGCCTGCGATGCGTGTATCTGAATGCACAAAAGTACCCATGCGCCGAGATCCTTCCGGTTTCCAGCGTGCGGGCAGGCATGTGCCCAAGATATGCGCGTCTGCATGTGGATGGGCAAGGGCATGTGTACGAGAAGATTCTAGTTAAACAAATTCTTCAACAATGCCAGGTGAGGGACCGCAGCTGTCAGATCAGGGTTCAGCAGTGCCGGCTGCCCAAGACCAGGCATGAGACTCCACTTTGCTGCATCATCTCATGTAATCGTAGCAACCTGAGGATGCGTTCTTAGCCTCTTTTACAGATGAGGAGTCCCAGGCTCAGGGGACAGTCACTTGAAGTAGCAGAACTGGATCTGACCAGTCCCAAAGTCTTGCCTCGTGTGACTGCATATTGTCTGCCTACCGTGATTGGAAACACACACGCACACGCACACATACACACGCCTACACGCTGCACATTTTAATAGCTCACAACAAGGGCCAGAGGGTTGCTTTTATTGTCTGTGAAGACATCTGGAGTGTAGGTTTTGCTGGGGAGTCCCCTGAAGGACTGGCCTTGAGTGCAAATGCTCAACTCAGACAATTTGCCCCGAAGGGTAGACAGGCAGATGGACATTAGGTCCCTGGGGCAGCATCCTGCAGAGACTCCCCATAAGAATGGGCAGACTGTGTCCCTTTACCCGCCCCCTGGACAAGCTAAGCCCCTGCTTTGAGGAAGCCCAGTCTAGCCCTGAGGCCTTGGCAAGAGAACAGCCCCATGTGGGAGCCAGATAGATGGAAAGGCTCCCCTTGCCCTTGCCTGCTCTCTGCCAGGCTTGGAGAGACCCTGTTGTGCCCTGTCAGTCTGCTGTCACCTAGACTTCAGCAGCCTCAGGAACAGAGGGAGAGAGGGAGGCCCTCCACTGGGAAACCCCTTGGAAAATAAACAGCTGTGTTTTGTGCCTGTTGAACCAAAGAGACTTGTCAAGTTGCTTAAACCATCCTTCTCTTCCATTGACCATAAAATATATTAACACTGGAGATGGTGGGGGCTGTAAGCTGGCTCTAGGAGCCCCTTACAGAGAGGTGTCAGGTCATCCCAGTCATAACTCACGCCCTGGTTCCACATGATCACAGTGGGCCAGAGCAAGAGTCCCAGGCCCCAGGCAGGGGGCTCTTTGCACACCACCTCCCTGAAGACTCCTGATTACCCTGCAAGAAGGAGTCTTTCTGCCCACTTTGGGTGTGGAGTGGTGCCTTACTTGGCAAAGGCAATGCAGAATGGGGGGAGGGGCATAAGCCCCTCTCATTCCCCCACCTCTTGCTGCCTCTGTGTTCTACTGCTGAGAGATAGGGTTCTCCATCATCAGGAGGTCCTTGGGGAGTTCCTCAAAGGGGCCTTGCAGTCCTGTAGCTCAGCGATAGACCTTTAGCTTCTCCAGCCCCCCAGCCTCCTCACTCCTCAGACATACCTCAGGGCTGCAGCTTTGAGTCACTTTGGGGCAGGAAGGGCTCAGATGGGGCTCAGGAACCTCAGGATCTGGATTAGCTCTGTCACCAAGCAGCTGGTGACCTTGGGCAATGGTTCCACTACTCCTGGGCCCCCCAGGTACCTTGGCTACACACCCATCAAGTCTAGGTGAAAATGACCACTGGCTTTGCATTCAGGGCTCATAGAGCCCACATCCATCTCTTAATTCTGAAACCCTCCAGAGGGCCATCACGGTTCCAATCCTGGTCTGCCCTCTGAAGTGCCGGCTTGGGTCCACTGGACAACAGACACTGAGACAGGGCTAGTGATGCAAGGGGTTTATGAGGAGTAAGACCCGTGAAAGACAAAAGGTAGCAGGAGCAGGATGGGGCATGAGAGCCTCAGACTGGCATGGCCACATGACTCTCTACAGGGAGAGTGAAGAATGTCCCCCAGAGTCACTGGGTGCTGGGCAGGAATAGCCAGGCCCTAGACCCTCCCTCTGCCCTATTCAGTCCTTGGCCAGGCTGCCCCGGAAGTGCAGTGCCTTGACCCGGAAGCAGAGGTGGATCCAGAAGGCGCTGCCCCAGAAGGTGGAGACCCTGTGCTCCCGCAGCTGAAGCACAGGCTCTTTCTTGAAAGGAGGTGAAGGAGGCACTCCATAGCTGCCACACCAGCCACATGACCCTGGGTGTGAGATTAACACCTCTGAGTTCAGCCGTGTTGTGGTGCAACAGTGAATCTGTCACAGTGTTGCTGGAGACCCCATTTACAATGCCATAGCATAGTAGTTCCCTACTACGTGGAACTGATGGGTCCTGGTCACTGCTGCTATTGCCATGATTTTTTAATCCTTATTGGTGTGATTTCTCCCTGGGCTGTTGAGGTTTAAGTCCTGGAGAGAAGCTTTCCTGCCTTCTCTCACCCTGGACCATTGGTAGGGCTATACGGGGCTCTCACCAACAATCCCTACTGTGAAGGAGGTGGAGGCAGTAGTTGCCATACCTGGTCTTTGTTTCCATCCCGAGGAGTCAGCCTTGCGTGATGGAAAACAATTCTGGATCTGTGGTGTTATGAGACCCCAGGTTTAGAGAGAGGATCTTTAAAAAGGTAATTAAAGTAAAACAAGCCATTAGAGTGGTCCTAACACAATGTGCCTGGTACCTTATAAGAAGAAGAAATTTGGACACAGACATTTACCGACAGAAGATGGTGTGATCACTCAGGGAAAATGCCGCTGTCTATAAGCCAAGGAGACGGGCTTGGAAAAAATCCTTCCCTCATAGGGCTCTCAAAAGGAATCAACTCAGCTGACACCTTGATCTCAGACTTCCTGCCTCCAAAACTGTGAGATGATAAATCTCTGTTGTATAAGCCACCGGATCTGTGGTGCTTTGTTACAGCAGCATGAGCTGACCAATACATGTGGTAGAAAGGCATCAGTTAGAGTGCTTTCAGCTGCAAGTAACAAGATATCTGACTAAGACTGGCTTGACCAGAGATATTTAATTACTTCATATCACAGGAAGCATAAGGGAGGTGATACAACAGTATTTCAAAGCTATACTCTGCCTCCCCAGCTGGGCTTTTGTTCTTTGGGCTACTTTAGATAGGTCGTCTGGGAGGGCCTCTCTGAGGAGATGACACTTGACCACTTCTTGCAGATTGAGAAGATGCCAGCCCTGGGCAGAGCTAGAGGAGGACCTGCTTTCATTGTCAGGAAGCCAGCAACCAGGTCCCCCTTGGAGCTGGGGCTGGGGAACTATTGGCCACTGACTTTGACTCCCAGCCCAAGGACACCTGGTCCAATGCCTGCCTTCAGGCAGTGCCAGGCGTCCATCCAGCAGAGACAGCTCATTATATTCGACTGTTTTCCATTCCTGGCAACATCAGTTGAAGGATATGCAAATAAGAAAATCAACTGAATTTGTTTCACAAAGAACGACTTTTAATCAGCACAATAAATCCTTAAATATAGTCGTTGGCTGCATAAGATGACAGTTAATGGAGAGAGAAAGGGTACAAGGAAAAGCATGAAGGGCAGAGAAGAGAAACAGAGAGAGAACTTGGTTGTAGTAGGGTGAATAAAGAGCCAAAGGGTCTGGAGACCTGAGCTCGTTTGTTCATTCATTCATTCATTCATTCATTCAACAAATGGGTCTTGAGAACCTACCAGGTTGTAGACAATTTGAAAACACTGAAAACCTGGGTGGGAGTGATCAAAACAGATACTGCTCCTGCCTACTGGGGACTTCCAATGCACTGGGAGGGGGAGGACAGTCACGAAACATTCTCACAGACAAGCACGTAGTTACAGGCAATGATAAATGCTATGAGGAGGGCAGGAAGAAAGTTTCCTCATACGTTCAGCAGGATGAGTGGGAGTTAACTAGACAAAGATGTTGGGACTGAGGGTTGGTGTTTCTGAAACAAGGAAGAGCCTCTGCAAAGGCCCTGAGAGAGGAGGAAGCATGGCTCTCCTGGATCTGAAGGAAGGCCAGTGAGATTATAGCACAGAGATGTAGCAAGAGGGTAGAAGGAAGTTGCAGCTAGTGAGACAGGCAGGGCCAGATCACGCGGGATCCGCTGCATATGGTGAGGAGCTTGGATCTGGATGGAAATCCCGGATTACGGTTTTACATTTTAATATTTGGTATCTTGGAAGAGAATGGACCATAGGGACGAGATGGAGGCAGGTAGGCTAGCTGAGAGCTCCTTGAGCTTATCTAGGCAACAGATGATGGTGGCTTAGACGAGGAAAGGATTCTAGACCTCAGCACTGTGACATTCTGGGCTGGATGTGGGGCCCGCTGTTGTGGGGACCATTTTGTACGTTGTAGTATGGTTAGAAGCATCCCTGGCCTCTACCCACAAGAGGCCGGTAGCACCCTTCACAGATCACGACAACCAAAAAGGTCTCCTGACTTTGCCAAATGTCCTTCAAGGAACAAGAACTTCGGACTAGGGGATGATGGAGAAATGGAGAGAAGTGAATGGCTCGAGAACAAGGTGGGGGCAGGTGAACAGGATATGGCAGCTGAGCATGCGGGGTGTGAAAGAGGAGGGGGTGAGGATGACTCTCAGACAACTGGGTGGATGTTGCTGCTCGCTGACCTGGAAGACAAGGAGAGAGAGTCCAGTGTGTAGTGGGATGGGGAGGGGGGCACAACTGGGTTCTACTGTGAACCAGCCATGAGACCTCAGGCATATTAATTTTTCTTACTTGGTCTCAGTTCTCCCACCTTCAAAATCCAATGCTTGTACTAGGTCTAGAATAGCAAGTGTGTAAAGCTGCTTGTCCTTCCTGCACCAGAGGCAGATATAACTAATCAATTCTGGTTCTCTGAGCCTGGATGCTTCTTCACACAGTGCTCTGGACAAGCACCAGTGGAGGCATGGCATGAAAGACAAAATGTGTTTGCCATCCCTGAACTTGAAGCTCATTTCAGTCCCTTCCAACTTGCCCAATGTTGGCACCTTCTTGATAACCAAAGTATACTTGATAAATTGGGAGCCATGGTGTCAGAACAGGCATGGGGACTCCCTGACTTCAGGCCAAATACTGATCTTACTATGTCATCTACCCCAAGGGTTGAGCAATAAAACGGGAATTCCCCATTTATGCCCTTTGTTGCACAAATGCAACGGGGCTGTGGAAGTCTCTGGTGGCAGGCTCCTGGAAGGCCCTGGGAATGACCCTGTCTCTCAGAACCTTTGCCACTGTCCTCCCCTTTGCTTGCTGTGTCTCTGAGTTTGTCTGCCTGTCTCAGTCTCCAGGTGGCCTGCATCCCCCTTCACCTCATTCATGCACTCTATTGCTCTCCCCCACCAGATTGTAACACACAGAGTGGAAGTAGATGTTTTATTGTTTTTTTTCACTTTTATTCAAGAGCACTTCATGGTTTCTGTTAGTGCTTTAAAAAGCAGATGCATGAAATGTGAATTTTTAAATATTTGTCTTCCTTCCAATTCTAATGATGTAGCAAACCAGCCATTAGAATAGCCCTATACTCCTGCTGGGGGTAGAATTTTGCCCTCGAGAGATCTGGTCATGTCCTAACCTCCCTGGACCTATGAAAATGACTTTATTTGGAAATAAGATCTTTGTAGACATAGTCCCATTAAGATGAGGTCACACTGGATTGGGGTGGGCCCTAAGCCAGTCACTGGGGTCCTCGTATGAAGGGGGAAATTTGGACACAAATGCAGGTGGAGGACAGCAGTGATGATGAAGGCAGCGGTTGGAGTGATGTGTCCACAAGTCAAGGATGGTCAGACTGTCGGCAACCCCCAGATGCCGGGAGAGAGGCGCCCTCAGCCCCCAGAAGAAGCCAACCTCCTGACACCTCGATTTCAGACTGCTGACCTCTAGAACTGTAAGAGAATGAAAATTTCTGTGGTTCCGAATCCCCCAGTTGGTGGTAGTTTGTTAGGGTGGCCCTGGGAAAAGAATACAACCCCCAACCCCGATTCTGTGGGAATGAAGCTACCGTTTACATCTGAGATGTCTATGGATTTTTTTTCTCTCAGGTTCAATGACTCTCAGGGGGAGAAACAGGTCTCCCACCTTCGCCTCCTAGCCCTTGGGTCTGGGTATGCACCTGCTTCTCAGCACCCCCCGCCCCGGGCTCCTGAGCAAGAAGCTTGGGGAAGGGTAAAGGCATGTGCCAGGCATGTGAGGGGCCGCCTTGGAAGCGGATCCTCCAGCCTCAGGTAAGCCCAGACAACAGATTGATGCCAGCTCATGACAGACACCACGCTGGAGCCATCGGCCAAGCTGCCTCCAAATTCCTGACCCATGGAGACCACGAGAGATAACACATGGATATTGTCTCTTCAAGCCACTAAATTTTGGAGTGAGCTATACTGCGTTATTGACAAGTACAGTTGCTTACTTTAGTGTCTATGGCGTCCTTCTCCCTCCCCCCTGCCAGCTCCTAGTGGTCCTTCAGAATGGCTCACTTCATGTATCGCCACTTCCAAGAAGCCTTCCTGAATGCCTCCAGCTGGGTTAAACACTCCTGACACTACTCTCCAGCTGCAGTGATCTCTCTGTCATTCCTAGAAAGGCCTTTCTCTACCCCCTTACCCC
>NW_023249124.1:0-611 GCF_002007445.2 Ailuropoda melanoleuca | reverse complement strand
TACTGAGTTAGGCATCCACAAAGAATATTGCCATTAGGCTGGCAGAGTTCTTTTGTAGATATCTGCCCTGGAAAATGCTGGAATGTAGGGCATGCAACAAACCTCTGCCTGCAAGAAGGAAGGAGAAAGCTTCTCTCTAGCCAAGATCAGGGACCTGTCTCATTTTTCATGGTGGGTCAATTAGCACATCCTAATATCCATGGGTACCTGCTGTCTTTAAAAGTAGAAAGAAACTGGGGCTCCTGGGTGGCTCAGTGGGTTGAGTGTCTGCCTTCAGCTCAGGTCATGATCCCAGGGTCGTGGGATTGAGCCCTGTGTTGGCCTCCCCGCTTGGAGGGTAGCCTGCTTCTCCCTTTCCCCGGCTTGTGCTCTCTCTCTCTCAAATAAATAAATGAAATCTTAAAAAAAAAGAAAAAAGTAATACAGCATNTACAGCATAGTGACAAGGCCTCCAATCTCAGTCTTCCTGCCCATTAGATCACCTTTCTGGGTCTCGGTGTTTGCATCTATAAAATGGGGATGATAGTAAGAGCATTTGCATCTACATTGGTAGATGGTTGAATGAGATAATGCATGTAAATGACATGATGCATTATGAGTGATTGAGATTA
>NW_023249123.1:0-1284 GCF_002007445.2 Ailuropoda melanoleuca | reverse complement strand
CAGCACTTACGAATGCGGGGTGTCTGTCTTCAGACACACTGCTTCATTGTCCCAGCAAAATATCTGCCCCCATTTGCTTGCTCCGAAAGCAGACCCTGAGGTAGGACTTTGGGGCAACTGCTCGTTTGGAGATTGTGCCGCGAAGAACAAGTAAGGGGCCAAGGAGCGGAGGGTGTGCTAATGAGTTAGTCACTCCTGCAGGGCATTGGGCTTCACAAATGATTGAATGCCCCTTGGAACTGTCCCATCGGAGGACGTGGAGGCTGGTGCATTCATCCACTGACCCCTGTCTCCGTTGGTGGAGGGTTTCCCCCAGGGCAGTAATTCCCCTGCCATTCTGAGTTGCAATGTCCAGCTGGGAACAAACCCTGACTGTGACCTGCAGACAGAGAATGTCCTCAGGCAGAGCGGCCAAAAGGCCCAGGCCCTTGAGAAGGGGAACCGTCCTGAGCTGGAAATGGTCCACCGCAGCTGCAAGCGAACTCTGAGATGGGCCCAGGAGGTGTGGGGCCCGGCATGCACAGACTCTGCGCGAGACGCTCCTGGGGTAAGGGGTTCTCACTAATCCCACTTGCCATGGATAAAACTGACGCACAGAGACGTGGCCACATCTTGTGCAAGTGTGTCCGGCTAGGAAATGTCCCCAAACCTCAGCAAGATATTTACTCACCATCTATGATGTGTCTGCTGTGGTCTGAATGCCAGGCCACAGATAGGATTAAGACACGGTTTCCAGGGTTGTCCCTAAGGACCTCCTGCAGGGTGTAAGCAAGCAACCCCCCCCCCATCCTGAGTGATGAAAGTAAGCCCAGAAGGACCATGGGGGAGAGGGGGCTCCTAACCCTGCCTATGGGGGCAGGAAAAGCTCCCTGAAGANCTGAAGGGCTGACGCCTGTTTGGGGGGTGGATTTTTCTAGTCTTTCTAGTCTTAGCAGAACAAAGCAGGTAATGTGTCAGGCGTGCCCTGACTGAAGTGCCCGCACCCTCCGTGCCTCGGGCCAGAGTCAGCCTCGGGCCATCCGAGAAGGGCAGCCGAGGTGGCTCGGATCACTGAGGGCCCTCCATGGTCCCATACCGTTCTGAACTCTCCAAGAGAGCCCACGTAGCCTGACAGGCTGGCAGGAGGTCCCGAAAGGGAACCGACGGAGGAAGAGAAAGGACTTGGAGCAGCGAGTCTGGGCTTCCAGTCCTGGGCTCCACGATTTCAAGGAGCCAAGTGACCCCACTTCTTCCCACTAAGCCTCACCACGCAGCTCTGCCTCCACCCCAAAGTCCTCGGGGCGG
>NW_023249122.1:0-557 GCF_002007445.2 Ailuropoda melanoleuca | reverse complement strand
AGCCCCCTTCTCCTTTTATTCCTCCCTCATTTTTTGCCCATAATTCTTCTTCCTTGGTGTAATCTGGGATGAGAGGCAACACTGGAGGTAACAGGAGTTTAGCGGCCCGTCCCAGTTCCCCGGGGGAGCTCTGTTTTTCTCCTGCCTCCCTTGCTGCCTGGTCAGCCATGCAGTTTCCCCTAATGACATGGTCTGGGCCCCTCTGGGGCCCAGCGAATGACTACTACCTGAGATGGACAGCGAATGACTGCTACCAGAGATGGTTCCCAGACTGCTTCNGAGATGGTTCCCAGACTGCTTCCAGCAGTTGGAGGATTTCTTCCTTATTTTGTATATCCTCCCCCCGCCCCCGCTGTCCACGGCCCTCTCTCCTTGTAAATGGCCCCGTGTACATGTAGGGTGGCAAAGGCATACCTTGAATCGGTATAGACGTTTCCTCGTTTTCCTTTTGCATGTCTTAGCGCTTGGATTAATGTCCAGGGTTGCGTTCGCTGTGCAGACCCTCCTTGGGGTAAGGCTTCGGCCTGTATAATGTAATCGACAGGGGTTACTGCGAA
>NW_023249121.1:806-907 GCF_002007445.2 Ailuropoda melanoleuca | reverse complement strand
CGCTGGAGGTGTTTTCCTGGACGCTCTGCTTTATTACCAATGAGAAGGGCGCTGAGTTCGAAAATCCTGAAGCTTTTCATTCATGCTCCCTACTACGAGAG
>NW_023249121.1:0-613 GCF_002007445.2 Ailuropoda melanoleuca | reverse complement strand
GGGCCTTTTCGTTCCATTGCCGCCAGCAGTTTTGACAGGATTTCCACAGGGAGCAAGCATTTCGTTGGAGGCGGGTTTTGGCCGAATTGTCTTTCACAGTGCTGTCTTCGTCGTGTTTCACTCACGGTCCCAAAGCCCCTTGATTCCTGTTCCCCCTTCCATAAGGCCGTCGTGACTTCAAGGGCTTTCCCCTCACACTTTGTTTCTTGGTTCTAACGACTGGAACCTCCCAGGGCCCCTACAACCAGTGTGGAAACAGTGTCCCCAGTGGAAAGGCTGTCGATCGCTGGAGGTGTTTTCCTGGACGCTCTGCTTTATTACCAATGAGTAGGGCGCTGAGTCCTCGAAAATCCGGGAGCTTTTCATTCATGCTCCCTTACTCACGAGAGATGATGATCGTTGATATTTCCCTGGACTGTGTGGTGTCTCAGANTGTGGTGTCTCAGAGACCACTATGGGGCACTCTCGTCAGGCTTCCGTGACCACTTTCCCTCATGTTTCCCTATTCACAAAGGGTGATGATAGTGCTAAACGGTCCCTGTACAGTGTTGTTTCTGACGGACGTGTTTTGGGCCTTTTCGTTCAATTGCCGCCAGCAGTTTTGACAGGATTT